>NC_056730.1:1004695728-1004895728 GCF_019279795.1 Protopterus annectens | reverse complement strand
AAATTGAGGTCCCAAGCAGGAGTAGGAGCTCTACGTGGGGGTCTTATATTCTTTGCCCCTCTAAGAAATTGCTTGAACAAAGGATGAGAAAACAATGGTGGGTCACAATCATAGTGAGCTGAAATTGCTGCAGCATGAATCTTAATGGAAGAGAAAGACAAACCTTTGTCCAATAACTCAGTAAGATATTGAAGAGCCACACTCAAATTAGGCTCAGAAACCTCCAAATCCTTTGCTGCACTCCAAAATAAAAATCTCTTCCATTTTTCTGCATACACTTTCCTTGTACTAGGTCTTCTGGCTTCCATAATCACATTCAAAACTTGTTGAGGAAGTTGAGACCTGCTGCGGTTCAAAACAGAATATGCCAGGCTGTTAGATGAAGAGAGTGAAGCTTGACATTGAGTAGATGACCGTCCTTCTGAGACAATAGGTGTGGAATCAAAGGTAAAGGCCATGGAGGTTTCCTTACCAGACTCCTCAGTAATGGGTACCAGTGTTGCCGAGGCCAATCTGGAGCTATTAAAATCATCCTTGGCTTGTCTTGTCTGACCTTTAGGAGTACCTTTTGGAGGAGAGGCAGAGGTGGAAAGGCATACACATGAAGATTTTTCCAACTGAAAGAAAGAGCATCCACTTTCCAAGCTGTGTGATGAAACCTTTTCGTGCAAAACTTTGGCAGCTAGTGGTTTAGTGGAGAAGCGAACAGATCTATGTCTGGAGTTCCCCATGACACTGTCAATTTCCGAAATACATGAAGATCCAGTTTCCACTCGTGGGGATCCATGATTTGCCTGCTTAACACATCTGCTAAGGAGTTCTGTGCTCCCGGCAGAAACCTTGCCTGAAGATTTAGTTGCAAGCTGAGCGCAATCTCCCACAAAATCATTGCTTGCCTGCATAGAGGATAAGAATGTGTTCCCCCTTGTTTGTTGATGTACCACATGACAGATGTGTTGTCTGTTAGAATCAACACCTGCCCTGGAAGAAGTAACTCCTTGAAAGCCATTAATGCAAACTGGACTGCTAACATCTCCTTCATGTTGATATGTAGATGCTGTAGTCTGGCAGGCCACTTGTCTTGTATCCACTTTCCATTCAGATGAGCTCCACAAGCTATGTCTGAGGCATCTGTCGTTAGAATCTGACTCGCCTCTGGCTGGGTCACAGAGAGTCCCTTGTTTAGGTGACATTCCTGAGCCCACCACAAAAATTCCTTTTGAATGCAAGGTATTATTTGAATGACAGTGTCCAAATCCTGGCAGTGCTGTGTCCATACATTTTGAGATACCATTGCAGCTTCCTCATATGCAGTTTGGCATTGGGAAGCACCAGAATACAAGATGCCATGAACCCTAAGGCTTGAAGGACTGTCCTTGCAGTCAGCCCGGACTGAAGAGATAATTGATGGAAGTAAAGGGAAAGATTCTTTTGTTTGTCCGGGGTTAAAAAGGCCATCTGGGTTGCTGTATTCAGTCTCACACCCAGAAAGCACATGTCTTGAGAGGGTACTAGACTGGACTTTATTTCGTTCACAGAATACCCCAGGCATCTTAGCACTGCTATCACATATTCCAAATGCTGAAAAGGTCTTCCTTTTCTTGAGCCAGAATCAGGCAGTCGTCCAAGTAAGGATAGATTTGTATTCCTTTTAGCCTGAAGTAAGCTATCACTGGAGCCAGAACTTTTGTGAATACTCTGGGTGCAGTAGATAAGCCAAAGGGCAATGCAGAGAACTGATAATGGGAATTCCCAGCTCGAAAACGCAGATACTTCCTGCAACTTAGTCTGATAGGCACATGAAGGTAAGCCTCCTTGAGATCTAAAGTTACCATCCAGTGATCTTTTCCCAGCAGAGGTAAAAGCTGTTGTAACGTCAACATTTTGAACTTGGGAATGTCCAGATAAGTGTTGAGGATAGATAAATCCAAAATTGGTCTCCACGTGTTCCCCTTTTTGGTACTAGGAACAGGCGAGAATAAAATCCTAGGCCCCTTTCTGGCACAGGAACCGGCTGAATGGCCCCTATTTGGAGTAACAGAGACATTTGCTTGTGAGCCTCTTTTCTTTGTAGAGGAGGAATGTCTGGCATGCCTTTGAAAGGAGGCAAGGTATGGAAATAAAACCTGTAACCATGGTGAATGATATCCAATACCCATCTGTCTTGGGTAATTAAACTCCAATTTTCTTTGAAAAGTGCCAGCCTTCCTCCCAAAGGTGCTGCCAGACGAGAAGGCTCTGGCAGCTGAAAAGGCAGGTCATTGGGTCTGTTTACGAAAGGACTGACCCCTGCCCTCACCAGAAGACTGAGCAGGTGAACTCCCTGTTCTAGGCCTAAAGAACCTTGAGCTCTGCCCCTACCACGTCTAGACCTACCCCTAGACTGGGAATCATAAGAAGGATATGTCCACCCCTTAGTAGGCCAATTTCTACTAAACTTCGGAGGCTGAACCTGCAAAAAATCTTTAACAGTCTGCATAGACTTAGCCTTGTCCTCCATTTTCTTTAAAACTGCTTCCACAGGCGAACCAAACAACACATCAGATTGTAACGGAGCATCTAAAATCCTTGTCTTAACATGCTCAGCCAAATTCTGATCCCTCAGCCAGGCGTGCCTGCGAAGAACAGAACCAGTGGCAGCCACCCTCGAAGAGGCCTGTACAGCATCAAAACCACATTGCAAAGAATGCTTACCCACCTGTTCAGAAACATGAACTAAATCCTGCAACACTTTACACTCAATACCTTCCGCCAGAGCATCCACCTTAGACTTCAATTGTGAAAGGAGATAATTTTGGTATTTTAACATGTGGAACTGGCAATTCAAAGCCCTCATGGCTAAAGTGGAAGAAGTATACACCTTCTTTCCCCATCTATCCAAAGCCCTTGCCTCTTTATCAGGAGGAGCAGGATTTTTAACAACAGAAGCCTTAACACCTTTAGGCCCCTGAGAAACAGTTTCTGGGTCTGCCCTAGGACTCTTAAAAAGATACTTATGAGCTTCAGGCACCCTATAATACCTATCCGGTTTAACTGGGGCAGGAGGCAAAGAATCAGGGTTCAGGGAAGCCCCTGCAAAAACATCTTCCACCACATCTAGAACAGGAGGTATAGCTAAAGGCCTATGCTGGGGTAGAAACAAAAATTCCCTAAGCCTTTTCCTGGAATCAGAGAAATCTTGACCTTCCCATTTAAAATGCTCCCTCATGGAATGAAGAGTCTCTGAAAAAGAAAAATCCTCAGGAGGAGAAGCCGAAGGAGTAGAATCATCTACATCAGAATCAGAATAAGGAGGAAACTCCTGTAAGTCTTCAGCCAAGACTCAGAAGCCTCGAACACTGCTCAAAACTCTCAAGCTCAGGTTCCACCCTAGGCCTCTTATCAGGAGGGGGCTTAGAACCTCTAATCATAGTAATCAAATCTTCTGCCATTTTAAGCATATGTTTCTTAGGCAGAGACCCTGAAGAACTAGGAGAGACACCCACTGAAGTTAAACCTGGCCTGCCTCTCAAGAAGCCTTGGAAACAGAAGGAGGGCCTAACCACCTTAGGAAGGGAGGGAGAACAGCTACCTGAGAAGCCCCTTCAGCCTGGCCTACCTCCTGAGAGGACACATCTTGTAACAGTAAAGTCTCTCCCTGAGACTCCAAAGAAACTTCTGGCAGAACCTCCGGCTCCACCGAGCCCTCTAAAGAACCGGCGTCCGGGACAGACGGTTCTTCCAACCTAGGCTTTGCTGCTTTGTCCTTGCGCTTTTAGACGAAGCAGGCGTCGGAGCATCCGACGGCATTTTATAATTACAACGCTTCCCAAAAACTAACCTGGCACAGTCTAATCTTCTCTTTATAGTGCGTTTGTTAAATCTAGCACAAGAGCGACATCCAACAACGTCGTGCTCAGGCCCTAAGCAAGGTATACACAAGGTATGGTAATCCCTATGAGGTATCTGTTTCCCACAAGAAATACAGTTATTCACTTTTTCTGACATCCGGTTAAATACTGAGGCAAGAAAAACAAAATATTCCCAACGGGGTACTTAGCCAACTTTGATTCGGTCTGAAACTCCGACTTCAGAAAATTTCAGAACGCCAACCTGCACTCGCAAAACTGCTTCTGCATCAGACCATGCGGCAAAAAAGACTGAGGATATGACGTCGGTCATGCGCATTTGTACCCTGACGTCCTGACGTCAGACTAATGCGCCTTGACCGACGTCAGCCTTATACTTTGGTATTCGGGCCGACTGGGACAGCGGACTACCCCAAGTGTTAGGACTGCAGCAATGTGAGATGAAGAACATCTGCAAAAACACACCACACAGTACACAACACATACAAACACAAACACACGTACCTCCTGACACTTTCAAAAATGCAACACAACACACACACACAACTAAACAAACACATACACCTACCCATATTATATATGCTGTGCCCCCCACACTCCCCTACTTAAATATTCTAACTCCAAGGTCGCACTACATACACACACACGAAACACCATCACACAATCAACATTCCCCTTGCACACACACATCACTGTAACAAAACACATTAGCATACACCACAGCCCCTGCCCAAAACCCTTAAACAAAAACACTTACCTGAATCCATGTACACAGCGCAATACCAGAACCACTAATTCAACATCTCTGACATGTGAGATTTTGAATTTCGCGCTTCTGGTCTTTTGAGGTTTTCGGCTTTCCACTTTATAGGCTTGAGATTCTGAAATTCTATATTTCAGGATTTCGAGCTTATAAAGTGAAAATATATATATATATATATATATATATATATATATATATATATATATTTTTTTTTTTTTTCTCTCTGCATTGTTGGAAAACAATAGCATTAACATGAGATGAGTTTGGTATTGTTAAAGGTAATACAAGTCAGACCATCATAGACCTCTATATATATATATATATATATATATATATATATATATATATATATATATATATATACATATATATATCTTATCAAAATTATCTTTGAATGAACTATTATGTTCACTTTAAATGTGTCCTAATGCAATCATGAAAGAGGTATTAGGGCCTTAGTTAAGTTAACATGACAGCTTCAACTCAAGCACTGAAAAATTTAAAGATGTGCAGGAGTTGAGTAAACACCATGATTAAAGGTTCATGAAAGATGATAAATGTACTGCTCTAGTTATAATGGATGAAATACTTACAGAGATAAAGTGCAACAAATGTTAACTGATGAAGAATGTAACAAAAGGGGTGTCTATGACAGATACTGACTTATCATTCCATGTTATTCATTTATGCTGTTTAGACAGCTTATATATTAACAAAATTAATTAGGATAGTCAATATTTTTCCCGTTGAACACAAAAGGTTGAGTAAGCATATTCTTTGGTATTGCAAAGCTGCAGAAGGATGCCTGGGACATTCCCTGCTGTCCAATTTGTTCTGCTACTAGTTTTAGAACAGTTCTGTCTGCAGTGCCCATTGACTCGAGGCTAAAGAAGAACAGTGCTATCTGCCCAGTGACATATGTGAGACAGTTAGCATTTCCTGGATGGGGTTAGGAAAGAAATAACACAGGACAATTTTTCTATTGAAACCATTGATGCTTCAATATTCAAGAAAAAGGGCTAAAGAGCTATTTAAGTGGCTGTGCCATTTGTTTAGACCTTGAAGTAGAAATTTACCTCGTGGAATTAGTTCTGCCACATTATTTTACTCCTTTCATAAGCAAATGCATCATAAAATAATGTGGCATGTGGGACATAATGGTCCCAGGCATTGCTAATCCTTGTCTTATCAGAATGGGAAATTAAGTACTTATCTAGAGACTTTTGTTTGCATAAATGATCTTTTGCAGATGCTTTATCAATAACTTCATTTTGTTTAGTCAGGTAATGAGGTTGATTTCTTAAACTTTTTGCGTAACTTATCATTACCACAAATTTCCCCTGCTTGACAGAAGAACAGTGAAAAGGCATAGTCATGTTCTTGGACATTAAAACAGGAAGAGGTCCCCGCAGTGGAATGCTAAATTCCATGATTTACTAGAAATCAGTTTTCTCAAATGTATTTCTGGCTAAATAACCCAACCGTTAAGACTTTCCCTGAAAATGTAGCGTTCATATACCTCAAGACCTTATGATACATAGTTTGTAATTCAATTTAAGAGCTTAAATAACAAAACTACTAAAGCCATATCAGTCTTTGCAGAACTGTGGTCTTACACTAGCAGATATTATCTGAGAGAAGAATATAGTCATTGCCAGCTTAATAGTAGATGTAGTTTTTCTTCAAATTCCACACCAGCGGTTAAGATTACAACAAGGATATCAAAAAATTCCATATGATGTCCCTTGCAAAATAATCAAGTCCAAACACTTTGGAAATCTAAAATTATGCAGAAAAATGTAAGTGTGTGTATGTGTGTGTGTAAATGTGTGTGTATACACACACACACACACACACACACACACACACACACACACACACACACACACACACACACACACATATTAATATATATCATTAACAGGCGGTATGAGGTCCTTGGCCTCCTGCATAAAACATTCCTTTTTTAATTGATTGAGTTTTGACTATTTGTGATCAGTGTAGTTTATGCCAATTTGGTGCATGGGTGATGTAATAAAAACAAATATAATGTATATGCATGTATGTGGAACAAACTAACCGCAGATGTAAACAAACTAAATTCTCTCCAGAGGTTCAAGAAAAATCTAACTCAGTACTTCTACAAGATCAGTTGTGTATGCTTTAAGGAGAATCATTAATAACTTGCTTGGTGTTGGTTATACATACAGTTCAGATCTGACAACCAATGGTTCTATGTTTTAATTCCCTTGTACACTTTATTTCATTCTCTGCCTGCAAAATTCCTTCAGCAATTCTAATTAACCTGTTGTCTGATTTATTGTACTGGATTACAGCATTCTTGTTTGACTGTATTGTGCTGTTGTTTGATTGTTCTCCTCTTGCCTCTGCACCCGAGTCATTTCTGAATAGGGTCTTCAGACTAGCCTGCCAAATGATTGCTAAATAGTAAATAAGTAAATAAAACACATGTCTGCCCCCCCCTCGCTATTTATACATATAGTATAGATAGATATAGGTATACTCATGTAATGATGAGTTAGTTACCATTCTGAGCCATGCTATGCTAGACTCAAAAACTTCTAACTATTTATTGCATGCATGGTGATAAAAACAGCATAGGAATTTATGAGAACTAGAGCAGCCAGTCTTGGATAAGTTTGCTGCACTGAAGCGTAATTTGTTGACACTCTCCTTTTTAAGGTAAGAAACAGCACCCATTAATTATCACTTTAGAATGTTGTCATGCAGTAATGGTATATGTATTTTCTTCCTAACCTGTGCTGTAAAAGATTGTTCACAGTATTTAAACAGTTCAAAGCCTGAAAGAGTGTGGAAGAAAAATAAATGTGTCTGATTGGCTCATGATGTTCTAACAGCTATTCTAATATGCATTTATTAATGCATAATAATCACTGCAATAAAATCATGTACCCTATAAAACTAATTATTTAACTTTTCCCATCAGCTGCTGTAATAAACATATTGCATGTAAGTTCCATATGATGAAATATTTTTCGGTATGACAAAGAGATAGTATTTAATCCTTGGCACACATGCTCGCTACAGGATTACTACTGCTGCACATATTATTAGTCAATCCGTCTATATTTTTTAAATCCTACCATGTCAATATAAATCACAGACTATAAACAAGATAGAGCTGGCTGCTTAGCCCTTGCCATAAAGCTGAAGCCTGAATTCATGGAAAGCATTAGCTAACACTTAACACATACCAATGACAGTTTATCTTTAAAATGGATTAAGCTGATTGATGAAGATTTCAGAAACCCTGGCAGTTATCTGACCTTGTGAAAATATAAAAAGACCTCATCTGCAAGATATGCTATCTCTTCAGTGTACTAGAGGCTCCCTGTGCCAGAAGCTGTGCCTAAACATAATCATGGTGTTACTTAATAAATCCTTTGTTTATGCAAAAGTAAATACTAGGCAATGCACTGCATGGCTACAAGGTGCAATGGTCACTGCTTGACACTATTTATTTCTTAAGTTTTGTTATAACTGTTCCTTCATACTTGGCTGTGCTGCACATATTATGACATGATTATTCTTTCCAGAAAATTTCCTTTAATTGTTTCACTGATTTTCAGAACATATGCAAGAAATTCAAACTTAATTACACTGTTGGGCAGTTAAATATTTTCATTTCTGAAACAAACAATTTAAATTACTGGCCATGCACTGGTATACCTTATATCCATTTCTGAACCTCTGTCACAATTATCGTTCAGAAAAGTGCTTTTTAGGTTGTGCTTTTATATTATACTAGTGTATTCCTTGCTATAGATTACTGTACATTCTCTATTCTATGTCATCACTGATAACATCAAAGTCTGCATTTTACTTAATCTTGCTCACCTGCAGATGCTACTAGACTTATGTCCTTTCCTCACTAGAAACATAAGCTAGAGGGGTTTGTTTACGTATGTATGTATGCATGTATGTACATGGGTCACCTTTAAAATCCTGAAAGCTCAAAATCCTGAATCTCAAAATCCTGAACACAAAATCCTGAAAGCTCAAAATCCTGAAAACTCATAATCCTGAATCTCATAATACTGAAAAACATACAGGACACCAACACTGATGTGTGATTGTGTGGACATTCGGGGTAGGGAGCAGGTCAGGTAAGTGTGCGATTGTGATGGATGTTAGGGTTAGGGGCGGGTTAAGTGAGTTAGGGTTAGGGTGCGGGTGAGGTGATTGTGCGATAGTGACAGAATTTGGGGTTAGGGGCGGGTTAAGTGAGTTAGGGTTAGGGCACAGGTGAGGTGAGTGTGCGATAGTGACGGACCTTAGGGTTAGGGTAAGTGGATAGATAGTAGTGTATGTGCAGTGTAGTGTAGCTGCAATATAGTCTGTGTTGGTGTCCTGTATGTTTTTCAGTATTATGAGATTCAGGATTATGAGTTTTCAGGATTTTGAGCTTTCAGGATTTTGTGCTCAGGATTTTGAGATTCAGGATTCTGAGCTTTCAGGATTTTAAAGGTGATCCGTATGTACATATGTAGGTTTATTATGACTTACCCGAACTGCAGGAAGTCGAACGTCCAATGTGCAAAATCACAATGTTCAAGGGGTAGGAAATCAAAGCAAAAGCAGTGGACCTAGGTTATTTGAGTTGCATGGTGCCCTTGACCTTTTCACAAGTGACGTGTGAAGACTTTGGAGGGAGGTCCTGCTTTAGTGAGGAACAGGGAAGTAGCCCATTTCCTCACTGTAGTGTGATCTTGGAGTTGGTATATTTAATGTGCAGGGGGGCAAAATAGTAGAGGTGAGCTAACTGCCGTCGCTGGAAGAGGGGAATGTTGAAAATATGGAATGCACTTAATCGTGCAAACCATTTTTGACATTCTGCTCTTTCATGCTTTTCAAATACAGCATTATGTTTCGGCCATAACATTAATCGACCTAAGACTAATCAACCTTTCAATAGTAAACCTATATGTATGTATGTATTTATTTTAGACTGTAGCCCTTTACTCAAGTATTCAAGGAAGCTTCATTCATGGGATCTTTAATTAACACTTACAATAGCACTAAGACAAGTAGAAGGGTCTTTGGTTTAACACGTCATTGTTTGAATGACACACCATCAGTGTAGCACCACCCTTATGCAGCACTGTAGTGTCATAGTTAGAGACTGAAATCAAGCACCTAGTAGAAGGTAGAACATGCAGTATTCTGATCTTCTTGATGACCTAATACCCTACTAGATATTAAACAATTCCACAACTCCATAAAAAACTAATAACCAGAAACTGCAAAGCATATTATTCTAAGCTTCAATCTGAACATACTAACAGCCCTAGAAAATTCTGGAATACTATCTCCTCCATCCTTCACCCCAGCAGCAAAGACAACCCATGCCCTAACCCTAACTGCTCAGATCATGAAACAGCCTCTCCATTCAACACCTTCTTTGTGGAGTGTATAGCCAAACTTACTGCCAGCTTCCCCAGCTCCCCTCCAATATCTTCCCTTCCTGCCCATACATCTCCCTCTGATCTCACAACACATATCCATTCCTTCAGCATCAATCCTGTTCCCACACACATAATAAAAAACTCCTACTCTGACTGAATCCATGCTCAAACATACCAGATAATTTATCTGCATCCTTCCTCAAATTATCTGCCAGCAGCATAGCCTTCCCTCTCTCCATCATATTAAGTAGGTCTATCCAATAATCTTATGTTCCCTTACATTGAAGGCAAGCATTCATCATCCCACTCCATAAAGGCTGTAAAAACACTGACACCATTAATTTCCATCCTATTGCCATACTTTCCCCACTCTCAAAAGTCCTGGAAAAATGTTTTCATTCACAACTGATACTGTATCTAATACATAACTTTCAAACCCCCACACAGCATTGATTCCATCCTGGCCACAGTACCAACACTGCACTCCTCTCCTTCCTAGAGTCTATTAACCATGCTTGTGACTCTGGCAAAATCATATCAACCTTATTCCTAGACCTTTCCAAAGCCTTTGACATCATCTCCCACCCTATACTCCTATTTCAACTCCCTTCCTTTAATCTCTCCCCTTCCAACATAGCTTGGTTCACCAGCTACCTTTCAAAAAGACAACTAGCTGTTAAATGGAAACATTCCACCTTATCCTTCCTATACACCCCTACTGGGGTACCCCAAGGTTTTGTCCTTGGCCCCTTACTTTTCAATATATTCATCAACAACTTTCACCACTCCATCTCCAATTCCACACTAGTCCAGTATGCTGATGATTCGACAATCATCTGCTCAGATGATGCCCCTTCCAACCTTCTGCAAATAACCCAGTCAGCTTTCTCAAATACTGAAACCTGGATGCAAAAAAAATACCTTGCTCCTAATGCCAATAAAACCAAACTGATGATTTTTTAATCCATCTAAACACTCAACCATTGATAAAAACTCCTTTAAGATCATAAGCCAGAATAACACCCCCACTGAAATTATCCCACACACCAAACTGTTTGGTGTCATCATTGATAAACATCTAAATTCAATATTCACTGTGACGATTGGGGAGAGATGGGCGAAGGCTGCCAGCCTAGTCAAATAGAATTTGATATATCATTCTGGCATTTGTAAATAAATGTAAAATACAGGCATGTTTTCTTGAGTGTAAAAGAATACTGTGAAATGTGGAACTGCAAAATATGTGACAACATTGCACTCTACTGGCTCAGTGAAGCATGTTGTGACCCTTTCATGTTAGAATTCGGCTCCAGTGCATCTGGATGAAGGTTTCATGCCCATTGTTTTAAGGCTAAAGTTTATGACCAGAATTTAGATGTGGAATGTGCTTTATTGTTCTAGTTTCTGTTAGAGTATACATGTGAAATTACTTTTATTGTTGTAAGTTTCTAAGCATGTGTTAGATTACTAAATAATGCAGTTTGTTTGCCTGGGAAAACCTAAGTGTCAACATGATGTAATTTGGGAGGGACCCAGGATACATGTTTGTTGGTAATGGTTAAATACTATTTCTCACATGAGACTAGGAGCATTTTTATCTTGGTTATCTAACTCAGCATTCTGCCTTATGCTCACATCTAAGTTTTAGTACTGTGATTTCTTTTAGGAATAGTTAAAGCTAGTAAAGATTAATTAGTTATTCTTCCTTGAAATCAGACCTGTCCTACTGTATTATTTTAAGTTTCTGTGTGATTTCTGAACTCTTAGACATCTCTGTGGTGTAGTAATTTTGTCTTGTGTTTTAATTATTTATTATTAAATATTTTTAAAACCTTCTACGTGTGGCTAGTTTATGTAGAGATAAATTAGAGTACATTCTATATTTATAGAGTTTACAGTCTAAGCCCTTCCAATAAGCCTAGACTAGATAGACACATTACCATTGGATTATAATATTGCACAGTAATAATTGGGCACCCTTTTAAGGGGCTTTTAGTAGCTGATATTATTAGCTGGTGGTGGCAGGGATTACTACCATATGGTCTGGGTAAAGGGGCACAGCTGGAGAATCTTTCTCAGCCTTTCCCAGGAGTGTCTGTGAAGTTGTATAAATACTTATCTCAAAGTGTGTGTGTGTTGTGTCAGCTACTTGGCAGGGATATGAAGCACTGGTTGGACAGAGAGGGTACTGGAGGTTCTAGCTTGCCCAGCTAGGCTGAGACCTGGACCCTATAGCTGTGCCAGTGGGGAGTCTTACTGGGGACCTGGTGAGCAAAGGAGCAACCAGCCCCAGACTGACTGTGATCTCTGTGTGCACTTAAGGGAAATTGTACTTTACTGTGTGTATTAGTTATCATTTCCTCTCTTCTATGAGACGACCTCCCTGGTGTTAGTGGTGAGGATTGAGGCTCCTAGATTGCTGGGCCAGGGCACGGTCATCACAAGTGGTGGCAGTGGTGGGATCTACTTCACATACTAATTGGCTTATAGTGGTGTGGGTAGAGCAAATTCCTGTAGCTTATATAAAGTGATCTCTAAAAGTGTTTTGTACTCTAAAACAGCCACGCAGTGTATACTCAGAGTTCAGATCACAATTGTTTTATTTATTTTGTTAGCTTAGTGTTAGGGTGAGCAGGCAGCATGTCAGCAGAAGAGTAGGGAAAGCTGACAAGGAGCCAGCTGGTGGAGATGTGCCAGGCTAGGGGACTGGTTCATGGAAACCTGACTAAAGCAGACCTGATTGCAGCCTTGGTTACAGCTGCATCAGAAAACAACAGCCTGGAGGACAATCAGACTGACAGTGGAGATACAGATACAATATCCTCAGAAAATGGACAGCTCAACCTTTCTGCAGTGGAAATAAAAATCCAGCTGGAGCTAAAGAGACTTGAATTGGAGGCCAGGCATATGGAACTAGAAGCAGTCGAGAAAATGAGGAGTCTACAAGCTGAGGATAATGAACGTCAGAGGAGGCATGAGAGGGAAATGCTGACTCTTCGCCAGAGTCATGGAGGTAATGGGGGAAGGGAGTAACTGGACCCCAGAAGCACAAAAGGTCAGTAAATTTCTTCCACAGTTTAAAGAGGGAGATAATTTTATTAGCTTCATTCATATGTTTGAGCAGGTATGTAAACAGTATGAAGTTGACCAAGGGCTCTGGGTATGTTCCTGATCCCCTTACTCCATGGTAAAGCTGTAACTTCTTTAGCAAAAATACATGACACTGACTGTTTTGATTATACTGCTGTAAAAAGACACTTGCTGGAATGTTTTAAGCTAATACCTGAAATGTATAGGAAAAAGTTTCGTGAGCATAGTCACAAGGCAGATGAAAATGTATGTGAATATGTTGCTGAACTGAGCACTTATTTACATAGCTGGGTGAGTGGATGTCAGGTAACCACTTCTAAAGGGCTGGAAGACTTTTGTTAAGGGAACAAGCCCTTAGCACTTTGCCTGAGGACATGAGGAGCTGGTTAGCTGATAGACAATGTGCTACTTCAGATGAGTTGGGGAAGGAGGGAGACCTATACCTGGTCAGCAGGGCAGCTCTGCACAGGAAGGGGACCCCCAGTACTGCTCATGGGTCTAAAGGAACTCATGATGGGCAGCACAGACTGCCCCAACAGAATCTGCCAGTAGCAGGTGAAGCCACTAGTCCAGGTACACATCCAGGAGCTAGGGTTAAATGTTTTGAATGCAATAAGTGGGGCCATGTGGCATACAGATGTCCACAGAGGCAAGGTGGGGATCCAAAGGTGAGGGACCCAGTAAGTGGGAAAGACAAAATGCCAGCAGTGGGTGGTCTTGAGACAACAGGGGTATGGAACTACCATCCTACAGATGTCCTGAGATGGAAGGATTTGGATGAGGCAGTACTATGTACTTATTCAGTTACATGCAGTGAGGCTAGGAGACAAGCATGTGGGTCTGGTAGCATGGGGGAGACCCAGACAGACTGCATACTTGAAGCCAGGAGTGCTGAGGTGGTTACTTCAGGGAGTGAGCTACGCTTTAGCACTGAGACTGAATGTGAGCCACAGCTGCTTGTGGGTACTGATGTTCCATTGGACAGGATAACTGCAAAGGTAGTGGTGAGTAGTAGTACCGAGGCTGACAGTGAGACACCGCTGTCAGAAGATGCCAGACTTCCAGTGGAAGGGGAGCTGTGAAGGGTTACAAGGAGAGATTTGAGACAGGCTCAGCTCTCAGAACCTACATTGCAAGGCCTGAGGCAGGTAGCTAGGGAGGCACCTGATTCTCAAGGGAAGGGGGAATATGTATACTGGAACAAAGGGTTACTGTACAGAGAGTGGACCCCTGAGGGAGGGCTAGAAGGTGAGAGAGTACATCAGTTGGTAGTGCCTAAGAGCTTACCATCTGGCATTTCTAGCCATAGCCCATGATATTCCCTTTGCAGGTTATATGGGCATAAAACGTACAAAGAGGCATATTATGCAAAACTTCTATTGGCCTGGAACTTCCAGAGATGTAACAGGGTAATGCAGGAACTGTGAGCAGTGCCAAAAGGTAGGCAAGGCAGGAGACAAAGTGAGAGCTTTTTTGATGCCTTTGCCTGTGATTGAAGAGCCATTTCAGAGGGTAGCTATGGATATTGTGGGTCCTCTGAGTACTCCAAGTTCCACAGGGAAAAAGTATAGCCTATTGATTGTAGATTATGCTACACAATACCCGGAGGCAGTGGCTTTGTCCTCCATTGAGGCAGAGAAGCTGACAAATACTTTGCTAGAGATTTTCAGCAGGGTAGATTTCCCAAAGGAAATACTGTCTGACAGAGGTGCCAATTTTATGTCAGACTTGCTGGCTTGTCTGTGGAGGTCCTGTGGGGTGAAGCAAATGAAGACCACCCTCTACCATCTGCAGACTAATGGTCTTTTTGAGAGGTTAAACTCTACAATCAAGTCCATGCTACGGGCATTTGCAGATCAGTTTAAGAGGGAGTGGGACAAATATTTGCCCCATCTATTGTTTGCTTACAGAGAGGTTTCCCAGAATCCACAGGGTTTTCACCCTTTGAGTTGCTGTATGGGCATAGGGTGAGGGGACCTCTAAATTTAATTTGAGATGAGTGGGAAGGTGAGTGTGAGTCTCATAAGGAGTCTGTTGTGGCATATGTCCTAAACCTCAGGACAAGGCTCAGGGAACTCATGGGCCTGGCCCAGGAGAACCTGGCAGAAACCCAACAGCAGAAAAAGGTGTGGTATGACAGGAATGCTTGAGCTAGATAGTATGCTGTAGGGCAGCAACTGATGGTTCTCATTCCTGTCAGACACAACAAGCTGCAAGCAGCTTGGGAGGGACCCTACAAGGTGGTAAGAAAGGTAAGTGATGTTAACTACATGGTGGAAGTGCTAGGCAGATGGCAGGGGCACAAATTGTACCATGTTAACATGATGAAACCTTACCATGATAGGGAGGCCCTTGTGCTGAGCATTTGCAGTTGATTGCAGGAGGAGTCTGAGGGAGATCTGGGGACTGATCTCCTCAGTGAGGCTCGGGCTGACACCTTGGTGGAAGGGGTAGCAATGTCCCAGCAGCTATCTCCTATCCAGGTTTGAGAAATCTGAGCAGTGTTGCGGGAGTTGGGGGCATGTTCACCAGGAAACCAGGGAGCACCCACCTGGTGCAGCACCAGGTGGATACAGGACCCCAAAGGCCTATCAGGCAGGCCCCTTATAGGGTGCCTAAGAGAGTCAAACAGATTCTGAGGGAGGAGGTACAGGAGATGTTGGAACTAGGGGTGATTCAAGAATCCAACAGTCCCTGGGCCTCACCAGTGGTGTTGGTGCCAAAGAAGGATGGCAGCACCAGGTTCTGTGTGGAGTACAGGAAATTAAATAGTCACACAGAGGCAGATGCTTACCCCATGACTAGGACAGATGAGGCCCTAGAGCAGCTGGGTGGGGCTAAGTATCTTACAACCATTGATCTGACCGAGGGTTACTGGCAGGTGCCCTTGACTCCCAGTGCTAGAGAGAAGTCAGCCTTTGTGACTCCTTTTGGCTTGTACGAGTTCACAAAGATGCCCTTTGGGATGAAGAGTGCCCCAGTGACTTTACAGAGGCTGGTGGATAATATCCTGGCAGGAGCAGGAGGGTTTTCCCTTGCTTACCTTGATGATATTGCCATCTACAGCCATTCCTGGCAATAGCCCCTTCAGCATGTGAGGGAGGTGCTGGGCAGACTATAGTGGGCAGGGTTGACCATTAAGCCAAGCAAATGTCAGGTGGGTATGACAGAGGTCTCCTACCTAGGACATATAGTGGAGAGTGGTAAGATAAAGCCAGAACTTTCCCAAGGTGAAGCTATTCAGGCATGACCTGCACCTGTTACCAAAAAGCAGATAAGGGCATTCTTAGGGACAGCAGGGTACTACAGAAAGTTTGTTCCTAGTTATAGTACCATAGCTGCTCCCCTCATGGACCTGACAAGGAAGAAGAGGCCAGATAAGGTAGTGTGGACCCCAGCATGTGAGCAGGCATTTCAAAAGCTTAAGGAAGCTTTGGGAGGACCCCCTGTGTTTTCCAGTCCAAACTACAGCAAAGACTTTGTTGTGCAGGTGGATGCTTCAAACTATGGGGTGGAGGCTGTACTTAGCCAGATTTCTTCAGAGGGAGAAGAGCACCCAGTTGTTTATCTCAGTCATAAGCTCCAACCCGGGGAGGAATGCTATGCAGTGGTAGAAAAGGAATGTCTAGCCATAGTGTGGGCACTACAAAAACTTCAGCCTTATCTGCATGGAAGAAAATGCACTATGATGACAGATAACAACCCTCTAACATGATTAAACAGAGCCAGTCAGCAAAATGCCAAGTTGCTAAGATGTAATCTGGGGTTGCAAGCATATGATATGTCAGGGCAGGACCGCAGTGGGAGTAGCAATGCCAGTGCAGATGGGGTCTCAAGACAGGGAATGGGGTGAGGTACACCCAGATAGACCTGACACTCTCAAGCGATATTTCTCAAGGGGCACTTGAAAATCTTGCTTGAGTTGCCTGGGGGGGGGGAGATGTGACAATTGGGGAGAGATGGGCAAAGGCTGCCAGCCTAGTCAAATAGAATTTGATATATAATTCTGGCATTTGCAAATAAATGCAAAATACTGGCATGTTTTCTTGAGTGTAAAAGAATACTGTGAAATGTGGAACTGCAAAATATGTGACAACATTGCACTCTACTGGCCCAGTGAAGCATGTTGTGATCCTTTAATGTTAGAATTTGGCTCCAGTGCGTCTGGATGAAGGTTTCATGCCCATTGTTTTAAGGCTAAAGTTTATGACCAGAATTTAGATGTGGAATGTGCTTTATTGCTCTGGATTCATTTAGAGTATATGTGTGAAATGACTTTTATTGTTGTAAGTTTCTGAGCAGGTGTTAGATTGCTAAATAATGCAGTTTGTTTTCCTGAGAAAACCTAAGTGTCAACATGATGTAATTCGGGAGGGACTCAGGAGACATGTTTGTTAGTAATGTTTAAATGCTATTTCTCACAAGAGACTAGAAGCATTTTGATCTTGGGTATCTAATTCAGCACTCTGCCTTATACTCACATGTAATTTTTAGCACTGTGATTTCTTGTAGGAATAGTTAAAGCTAGTAAAGATTAATTAGGTATTTTTCTTTGAAATTAGACCTGCCCTACTTTATTATTTTAAGTTTCTGTGTGATCTCTGAACTCTTAGATATCTCTGTTGTGTAGTAGTTTTGTCTTGTATTTTAATTATTTATTATTACATATTTTTAAAACCTTCTACCTGTGGCTGGTTTATGTAGAGATAAATTATGCTTTTGAGTACATTATATAGTTATAGAGTTTACTGTCTAAGCTTTTGCAATAAGCCTAGACTGAATAGTCACATTACCATTGGATTATAATATTGCACAGTAATAATTGGACACCCTTTTAAGGGCCTTTTAGTAGCTGATATTATTAGCTGGGTGGTGACAGGGATTACTACCATATGGTCTGGGTAAAGGGGCACAGCTGGAGAATCTGTGTCAGCCTTTTCCAGGAGTGTCTGTGAAGTTGTATAAATACTTATCTCAAAGTGTGTGTGTGTTGTGTCAGCTACTTGGCAAGGATATGAAGCACTGGTTTGACAGAGAAGGTACTACAGGTTCTAGCTTGCCCGGCTAGGCTGAGACCTGGACCCTATAGCTGTGCCAGTGGGGAGTCTTACTGGGGACCTGGTGTGCAAAAGAGCAACCAGCCCCAGACTGACTGTGATCTCTGTGTGCACTTAAGGGAAATTGAACTTTACTGTGTGTATTAGTTATCCTTTCCTCTCTTCTATGAAATGACCTCCCTGGTGTTAGTGGTGAGGATTGAGGCTACTTGATTGCTGGGCCAGGGCACGGTCGTCACATCCACATCCAAACTAACATAAAAAAAAACACCAAAAAGTAGGACTCCTATAGAGGAATAACCGTTATCTCATCCCCTCCACCAAAAAGTCCCTTGCCTCCACATATTGTCTCCCCTCTCTAATGTATGGCACTCCTCTGTTTTCAAATCTCCAGCTTGGCCTACAAACTAAATTAGAAGCCTGCTACAATAAAATCTGCAAACTCGCCATCAACTCTAGTAACTCATCCCCTCACTGCATCTCTCTCCACTCACTGCAGTGGCTCAAGCTCCCCAACTATCGGAACATCCTTAACCTCATCACCTCCCATAAGCTCATATTTAACCCATCTCCCTGTCCCTCTCTCTCATCCTCCTTATCCACCTATATTTCTAATCACTCATTTAGGTCAGAAAATCAGAACCTGCTCAAAATCTACAAACCTTTACGATGACCTGGGCACTTTCTGCTATCTTGCTCCTTAGTTAAACTATGGAACTCACTTAATCCCTCCCTTAGAAATACTCAAAACCATTCTATCTTTAAATCACTCCTCCATTCTTACCTATCCTCAAAGTGGGAATACCCTTGCTCCTTCCTCATAAAGGACCCTCCTATATCAAAACCCATCTTCTAACTTTCTGCATCATCTCTGCACTCACATCATTTCCCCTCCTACTCCTCCTTAACCTACAAACTTTGTTAATAGTTTACTTCCAATAACTTCAATTGTATTTTGCTATTGACTCTTAAACTGTACAGTTGCTAGGTTTTATTATTATTATTGTAGAATGTAGAATTTTATCATTGTGGAATGCTGCATGAAGCTGATGACTTCTTTGTTTTGTATGTGTATTTGTTAATATGTTTGTCATTGTTACTGGGGCCTTACTCCCCAGGTCTCCACTGAAAATGGGCTCTTTAGGCCCAGTGGACTTCCTCAGACATCAAACTGAAATAAATAAATAAATAAATAAATAAATAAATAAATAAATAAATAAATAAATGCAGCTGTTCTACCCACTTAGTCTCTGACATAAATCCAGTACAATAATAGTTGCCATGTTATAATTTTTGTAAATTTATATCTGTATATTTCAAGCATTTTGGCTATATCATAAATATTCAATCATTGGTGTCCAGATCTGTGTAATTATTTTGCTTTTACATTTTAAGCAGAAATGGAAAATTGTAGATAAGAAGGCAGAATATGGGGTAGTTAGTTGTACAGCATTATCACAAACTTAGATTTTGCCCGAGACCTATCACTATAATTTTCTGATTGCTTACTTTGAATTAAGACAGTCAATTCCCATAAGTAGCTACTTTTAGAATGTGAGACCTATTGTTAGTCAGATTGCTGATCATAAAAGATTACCAGCATCCTGTCACTGCACCTGGACTTGGAGAAGAATTAAAAGGTGAGCATTGCATTTTATTAATTTTTTCCATGTGTGTGTGCAATGTCTGTGTGGTTGTCTGTATGCACATCTGTATATATATATATATATATATATATATTTTTTTTTTAATACAGCTGATAAATGGTATAGAGAACTGATCTCAATGTAACATTTTCAGGCACTGCCCAGGGTATACAACCAAAATAGAAAACAGATATGTTATTCAGCTTGGAAAATTCAACAATAAAACCTTATACAACTTGTGAGATTATTCAGGCATTTTCTGTTCACACAACTACTTAGATTTACAATGAAAATAAAAGCTATGGCACATAACACAAAAATACAATGCTGCTTCTAGATTTTTATTCACAGAGGAAAGGTGGGAAGGTAAAAGTCAGCTGAAGATGGAGAGAGAAGGGGGATACAAAGAGGGTTGGAGAGGTTGAAAGATTGTAGACAGGCTCAGTGCGAGACAAGTAGTGAGGAACACTGATTATTGAAAGAGTTACATGATGAAGTCACCTAACTTTCCAATAACCAAACTGTTTTTGTTTTTGGCAATTTTAGGAGTGTTGACATTTTTTCTAGTGACCTCTCAAAATGTTAAAGTTTTGAGATTGCATAATAATGTGCAATTTATTCATCGTGGACCCTTTTAAAACATTGCTTAGTACTGCTACCAAACCTGAATGACTTTGAAGCAAAAATGACATCTTCAAGATGCAGTACATTATAAATGCTAAAAGTATAAAACTGTTATGGAAAGCAACCTGGAAAAAAAATGTAGTCTTAAACTATCAACAGAATAAACAACTGGTATTTTTTACAGCTATAAAGGATTTGGAGTCAGATATTGGAAATACAGTATGAATAGCTACAGAAGTCATGCTTTCAGAGTAGGAGAATGTGGGTAACTTTAGCCAGTTGGGTCCAAGTGTAGTCAGAAGAGCTATTTAAATAAGACAGTAAGCAAATCACATGTAATGTTCTGGCGATTAATTTGTACACAATATGGTGGCTTTCTGATTATTTTGCTTCTACTTAGCATGTTTATGCCATGGTCAAGAAATGAAAGACAATTACTGACTCTTGGATAAGGTGATCAGTATTTGAAAATAGCTTTTTTCACCAGCATGACCTCATCCAATAACCATCAGCTGGAGTACATGTGCCTTAATGCCTCAATATTTGTTACATGTGATATGTACCCAGGCAACTTTAAACTCTACAAGTGTACACATGAAGGCTGACTGTGTAGTCCACAACTGCATATGTGATGCTCTAGTTATGTCTGGTGGCAAGCATCAAAAGGTACATGACCAGGGATGATATGAAGATTACTTTAAATGAGAGAAAAAATTGAGCCTGCCATTCTGTCCGATCCACTAAAAACAGATATTCCATTAAAACAATATCTGTAATCCTTTGCTTTTATGTTCTAGGATTTGGCTGGCTGTGGTGCTATGCTTTGAGCTATCTTCTGTATTTGGACTGTAAATTACTTTGTTTTATATACTTTGGTCCTTTTTGTTTAATTTGTGAACTATACATTCCATTCAAATGTTTATCGTATTTTATTTATTTATTTATTTATTTTTGCTGCTGGATTTTATGAAAAGATTATCTGCTTTTAGATGTTTGCACTTAATTCTTAGTCATAGGATCATCAGATCATAGGAGGTTACTAGGTCAGCAGTCCTAGAGCCATTGTCAGCCTAGTCATTTATGCCCAAAATATCACAATTATCAAAGCCCACTAGCTAGAACAGCTTTGGTATATGCATGTGGTTTATGGCATCTACAAACTGCTCCTGTCCACAAGGGCCACAGATGACAAGCCAGGGGTGAATTTGCAATTTCCCATACATTGATCCAAACTGCATTTGAATAGGCTTAGGGGAGAGCTCTGTTTCACATGAACAGGGTGTCTGTTCCAGAGAAAGGATAATCTCTGAGACACATACCTATCCCACCAACATGTTTTGTTTATGTCACAGATGAGCTTTAAATGCTTAAATTGGGTAATGCTAGTGCTGTTTTTTTTTTTTTTTTTTTGGCTGGATCAGAGTATGCCTTGTAGGTTAAGCATAGGTTGCCCCTCAGTAGTCTGTAGGAGGCCGAGTACAGGGTCAGATCTTTGAGGCAGTCCACATATGACACATTCTTTATGCACTGTATTATTTTAATGTGGAACCTCTGTGGCTGCTCCAGCTTTTGCAAATGCCTTGTCAAGTACATGCCGAAGGGTGTATTGCACTTGATTATTGGTCTACTAAGGGTTGAGTATAGTGGAACTATGATCCACTTAGATCTGGATGCCATGCCTTACTGATAAATTACACCAAGTAGAAGGATTTTCTCACTATCATGGACAGCTGGTGATCAAAGTGCAGGTTACTGTTGAACCTGAGTTCCCAAGTCCCTTACCACTCAGTCTGCTCTTAGGGGAGTGTTATCAATATTGTAATTTTCAGGGGTAGTTCTCTTCCCACAGGGTATAATTATGGATTTTTTATATTGAGTATTAAGTCATGGTATAGGCAACAGTTATTTTCTCTGTGTCAGACCTTCCTGGAGGATATATTCATCTCAGGGGGATTCAATGATTCCACATGGAACTTTTAATTGTCACTAAGACAGTTCCCCATAAGTAATTATGTAGGAAATATAAAACACTATTACTTGAAATAGAAAACATATATTTTAGTTGAAATGGGTATGATGCAGGCTCAGAAATACTGGTAAGGTCTTCCATTTAAATAAACTTTCATGATTTTCAGACATACCCTGGAGAGGTTAGCAGGATTTGCAGTCTCTGAAATAAATTGAAAGATGAAGGAGCTAATGAGTGTTTAATATTGATGAATGAAGGGATGTCCTCAAAGAAACAGTAAAATGTATACTCACATATATTTTGATATGCAATAGAAAGATAAATGTCTATTCAATTAGTTGCAGTGAAATTGATCATAACTGAAGCAACACCCAACTTCCAGAGCCTTCAGTCTATTACACTGACTATCAATTACATTAATTTCAGTTGCCTGATGAGACATATAAACACTCACATTCCTCAAGTATGTGCACTCTCAGAACCCCATCTGAAAGGAATACATGAAGTAACTCAGATGCATCCTTAAAACTCCTTTAATTTTAATTAATCTTAATTTTATCATATTACAAAATTCTTTCTGCATTCCCATCTTTGGCACAAAATAATGTCATCGCATTTGCTAGTACTCATCCTGCATTCAGCACCTGGGTCAACCTAGCCTCCTTCTGGAATGTAATACCAAAAATCCAGAATTTCCAGTCCAGGTTAAGATACATCCTGAGGGACTGTTCCTGCCATTGGTTAAGGAAGGACCATAGTTTCATTATTGTAGAGCACTTCCAGTACATGTGGAGATTGTCAGCAGCACTCTTCATCCGATACATCCAGCACCTAGCATTTGTCATGGAACCCAAGTTATTCAGTCTAACAAGGGTACAGTTCCATTGAAACAGCAATCTCAAATGATGGTCTTTATGGTGGGATCATTTACATATTTTGGTGGATGTTCCCCAGGACTGAGCCCATTCCTGCTCACTGAAGCAGACATGCTCTAGAGAAAGCCACCTGGTCTCTGCCCACTTCCTTAGTGCTCATTATATTTATTTTCATTTCCTTGTCTTTGATAAGTTGATAAGACTAGTTAGAAGTGATTTCAAAGAACAGATGGAAGGCTTATTCCAGTTAATTTCTTCCAGGTAATATTTTATATAAGAAAATAAATGCAAGAATTAAGCCATTTCTACAGGATAGGAACATAGGAACAATACTTGTCCTGCAGTCATGGGGATTATAAGATGGCTAGCCATATATACATTTAAGCTGGCTCATGTAAAAGCTCCTGCAACCCATTTTAAGTACTGTTTAGTGCTCAACTCCATCTTCAAGCAGTGTGTTTATGCTAACCCTGATGTAAATTTGTGTCTACCAATCCAATCATCAAGACTATTCTTAAAGGTAGCCAAAGCAGTACATTGGTTGATCTGCAGTGGTAACTTATTCCATATGCTGTGAGTACAGTAAGATAGGAACCTACTTATTCAGTGAGTTGTGCTTAATTTTTAGTATAGATTTAGGTGCTTACTGCAGATAATTGTAGAGCAACTGGTTTAGAGAAGAAATAAGAAATCAAATAGGACTGAGTCTTTCTTGTCTAGAAAAGCAAAACAGGCAATTTTGGAGTTGCCAGTAGCCTACACAGTATGAGAAGAGTCATGCTACTCTGTCGGGATAGTTGGAAGATGTATGGTCTTTCATTTTCTTGGTCAGAATTTTTGGGGTGTTACCAGCTGAGCAATATGCTAGAATTAGTGCATATGAAATGGAGTATTATGTTCTGTGATGAGTCTAATAAGGTAAAGAAGATGGATGGTTTATTTGGACCTTGAGGATATTCTCTTGGACACTAACTGCAATAGATAGAAGATTTCATGACCATGGTGGAGACATGATGACTGAATGAAAAAAGGTTGTCCACACAGGCACTCATGTCTCTTATGACCACATCTGTCTGAAGAGAAATACCATTTATAGCATATGTCAGAAGAACAGCCATTTTGTTGAACATTACTATACTGCACTCCACTGCACTGTTTCGTGTTTAACTTGAAAATGTTTGTAATACAATAAGTATGGACATATTCCAGCCATTGCAGTACCTGCTTAGTATCTGTGGATGAGGAAGAGATAACAGTACCTAGTTTGCTGACATCAGCAAACTTGGACAATCACACTTCTGGGATATTAAGTTGGATGTCTATAAAATGAACACTAAAAAGGAAAGGACCAATCACTGATAGTTTTGTACCCCAATAATTAGAATTTGAATTTCAGTTAGGATACAAGCCACTTTCACAGCTAAAGATTTGCTAGATAACCATTTTGCAATACGGCTGGGGATTTACATTATGAATGTCTACCATTTCAGTAATACTGGTATGGGAGACAGTATAAAATGCCTTTACCAGGTTAAGATAAGCTATCTGTATAGAATGCCCATTGTCCTTAGCCTCTGTCACTTTTTTGATGTAGCTTAGTATGTTCAGAAGACAGGACCTACCCTTCACAAAATCAAATTGACTGAGCTCTAGGTCAGTTAAGTTGTCCATAACTGCATAAATGAGTTCTACTGTGAATAAGTCCGTAGCTGTCCAATTAAAGTCGTTGAGCCTGATGGGCCTACATTTATCCCAGCCTGTAGCAGGACCCCCCTTGTGTAAAGGTTTAACAGTGACTGTTCTTTAGGCATCAGGAACAAACCCTATGAACTGGCTTATGTACAATTTAAGTTGAGTCTCAGATAGTGCATACTTCGGAGATTGCAGCCTGGCATGTTGTTCAATCCCATAGATTTTAGCCTTTGACAGATATTCTAAAAATGTTTCCAAGGTGGATTTTAGGGGAAACTACATTTTCTAGGATACTGGGGCTAACAGTGTCTAATTTTTGGAGATGGGCTTTCAAGGTTGCACTGAAAGAATCTATTTGGAGATTCATTAATCGCAAGCTATTAGGGTTGCATCTTTTTTAGGCTTGTTAGTAAGAGAGCATCACAGATGAAGACCAGGTTTGGTATTGGCTTGATGGAATTAATTTAAGTGATGCTGGATTGAATTTGTTTAATGCTCACATCTTTGCTTTTTTTTTTCACAGCAAATTATATAGGTTCATAGATAAGTACTAGGCTAGCTACACATGTGGGCCCTCTTAAGCCTAGCCAATTTCCCTTCCATAAAGTGAGAATCAAACCCTATATCTTGTGTCTGTGAGGTGAATGACTTAACTATTATACCAAATGCCAAAGTTCCACTTTTTAGCAATTCTGTTCCTCTCTTAAAATTGAAAAAGTAATTATTCCTTAACAGGTAAGCGGCTATCATTTATTTGGCACAAATAAATACCAGTGGTGTGTAATTGGGCAAGGGTCCTTTGTGTCTTCCTAACCATTTTGTTTTCCTACAAACACATTTCTGTGTGTTAAATAGAGATAATTATTTGTAACAGGTAAGACTAACAGATTACCATTCTTTATTTATGAATTTGGGATGCATCCAAAAATAATGTGGGAACAAATGATCAAAATCAGAACAGTTTTTTTAAAATATTGCTTTAACTTAAAAAGCTAATATAGCAACAGGTTATACTTTAACATGAATTTTCATTTTAAGTTGGACTTAAAAAGGTTTAATGAGGTACTCTGCTTTATGTGGAGAAGGAGTCTATTCCACAAAAGGGAGAGTCTCTGGGAAACACATTTGTCCCACGAGCAAGTCCTATTGTTGTCACAGAACAGGTTGAGGTCGCACGTGTGGGTTACTTGAGTGTAGCTTGATTTGCGGTTATGCAGCAGTCCCATCAGGGTGGGGTCTGAGATTGCTTTGTATGGCAGACAGAGGTCACCTGTGAGGAGTCTGTAGGAGACTGAGTAGAGGGACAGGGCTTTTAGCCTATCTTTTAGCCTATCTGTGTAGGGTAGATGTTTGAGACCCTGGATTCTCTGGGTGAGGAACCTCTGTGATTTCTCCAGCATGTGCATTGTGAGGTACATGCTGAAAGGGGCATTGTATTCAATAATGGGTCTTATAAGGGAAGAATACAGGGATGTTATAACCACCTTGTCCCTGGATGAGATACCTTTGCAAATGAGGTGGCCATGTAGAAAACTTTCCATACACTGGAGGCAATACGGTGGCCAAAATTCAGTTTGCTATTAAACTAGGTGCCCAAGTCCCTCATCTTTGATTGCATGCTTTGTACCGTATTATCAATGTGATAATTTGTAGGGACATCATTCTCCTCAAAAGGAATGATTGATAATGCATTTTTTGGCATTCAGTTTGAGGCCATGTTTCTGGCACCAGTCATTTGTTTGGGTGAGACCGTCTTGGAGGATGTCCACATTACTAGGTGAATTGATGACAGCACCCAGCTTGCAGTCATCTGCAAACTTGGTCAGCCATAGCCCACTAGACTTGGCCTGCACCTCCGAGAAGAATATCCCAAACAGCAGAGACCCCAAGACCGATCCCTGGGAAAAAATCACTTTTAATGTCAAACAGCTTGTCAATAGTATACTGCATCCATCACACACATTTCAAAGCAGACAAATAGATCACATATGCTGAAGCACTTAAATGTAACCTTCCTACACCTCAAAGTCCTCCTAGATGAAGTACACACAACAAATACCCTTAGAAGCCTTGAATGCACTCTTTCAAAACAACACCCACATTAACACATACAGCCACATGTCATGGAGCCTCTATTTTTAACTCATAAGGCAAGCCTTCACACAATCAAATATCCTGATGATTGGAGACTTCATTGAGAGACATGTTGTTGTCCTTTTCACCAAGGTGAGTAAGGAGAAAGTCACAGTCAGTTGCTTATCATAGATGAGGATCCACCACATTATGCACTCACTCGGGTCATTGGACCATAAGTACCAGTATGACAAAGTCACAGTCCATATGGGTGTAAATTACCTGAGACATATCTCTCTAGACTATACGATGAGAGATATCATGGAGATCTCAGAATACGCATCCCTTATATGTATAAGTCTAGCACTGAGCATTGTTTTACCTTCTTCAAGGATGAAGCCACACAGAAGGTGACTGACTTTAATAATTGGCTTAGTTTCTGGTGTCACTCTATGGAAATGCAATATCGGTCAGCATGGAAGGAGATGGTAGAGACCACACTGCCTTGCCAGGGATAGTCTGCACCTTTGCCATAAAACATTGTCCTCCACCACAGAACCTCTTTTTAGGGAATAGCAAACTGAAAGTACTTCCGACATAGAAAATCAAAACCAAGAAAATCTAAAAGTGTTACTGCTCATTGCTAGGAGTCTAAACACAAAAAACAAACACTCCCTACAAGCTCTTTTCACTCTAGAGAATGCTGATATCTGTACAGTCACTGTGACATGGTTTAAAGGGGCAAAGAGCACACCAGTAGTGCAAGGTTATAATGCCTTCTACATATTTAGATCAGCTATTACACAGACAGTGGCAAAAGGCAGAGGTGTCTCAATTTACATTAAAGATAAATATGCCTCAATGCGGTCAAATAAGACAATGCACTTGAATTTCTCTACTTTCAAATCACTATAGGCAAAATCTCATACCATATCCTTGCAAGTGGGTCTATATTAAATTGTCAAAACCTTCTTCCATTGACAGCTTATTCATTGACCCCTATCCATGAAAATCAACTTCAATGAACATCAAAATCTTTTACAGGGTAAGTAACCAATTGGTCACTACCCCACTGAAACATACATTGCAATAAATCAAACCCATCCAAGTGGGGGGCTTCACCCCCCCACACCTCCCAATGTGTGGGGGGGGGGGCTGCACCCCCTCACCCTCCAACTATATATACCAACTCCAAGACTGGACTATGGTAGGGAAAAGGTCAAATTTGTGGTGTTGTCCAATTGGTTACTTACGCTGCAAAAAAGTTTGATGTTCACTGAAGTTAGTTTCAATGGATAGGGGTAGATGAATAAGCCATCAATGAAAGAAGATCTCGGCAATCTAATATAGACCCCTTGCAAGCTATAAAGTCCCCTCTATGACCCAAAAAACCCATAACACATATTTAAACCATCCAACCCAATGCAAATTTAATTATCCTGTTATTAACGGAGAATCTTATACAACACAAAATGTGCAGGCACAGAGATTTCTGGATTTTGTAAACAGAAACTCCCTGGACCAGACTGTCAATACTTAGACCGGGGTGCAAACATACTGGATCTGGTCCTCACTAATATGGGAGAGTGCTACACACCCCCTAATGCAATATCTTCTCTGGTAAGTTCAGACCACAAAATGGTCACCTTTGAAGTGAAAATAAAACCTGGAACTTCAGCTAAACTTGGAGTGTTTAAGAACTACTCTAAGGTTATCTTCCTACATTAAATGATTACCTGGCAAAATTTTACGAAGCTATAAACCCTCTGAACACTTCTGCTTATACTGAACTGTTCACAGAAATGCTATACAATCATGTTAATAGCTGCATAAAGGCAACTGTACCCACCAGGAAAAAATACAGAAACAATTTAAAAAACAAGCCACCCTGGTAGAATCACAACATCAATAGGCTGTATTACAGAAGGAAAAAAGTCATGGCAAAAATTAGGAGGTTTAGCATCCAGCAAACATGTCAGAGGACAAATAAAGTCCAACAAAACCAAATTTGAGTTAAGTTTGTGCTTTCAGGCCAAAGACAACCAAAAGGCATTCTTTAACTATGTCCACAATCTCAAAGGCAATACACAATTGTGTGCAGAGCTCATTATTAGTGGAGCTACCTATACTGAGCCAGAAGATATAGCAAACCTACTGGCAAACAAATTCAGCTCCAACTTTAGCCCTCTCCCCCCCTCAACCTCCCCTCAGGAAATACCATCAAATACAACTCCCCCTACTATCGTTAGGGAACAGATCCTTAATGCTTTTTCTCTAAGGCAAAGAACACTGCATCAATAAGCCCAGACAATATCCCAGGATGCCTTCCAAATAGCATGGAACATGACTTAACAGGCACTCTGGAATTGCTGTTTAACTGTAGCCACCAAATAGCCTTTGTGCCTCATGAATGGGAAACAACAACAGTCATCCCTCTGCACAAAGGTGGGCCATCTACAGATCATGGAAATGACAGACCGATAAGTATCACTAATCTCATGTGGAAAGCCATGGAAAGAATTATCATGGAAATTATCAGTAATGGCATAGGAAATCTCCAGACACTGCACTCAACATAATTTAGTTTCATCAAAGGGAGGTAATGCCTACTCAATTTGGTTGACTTTTTTTGAGAAGGTCACCAAAGTAATGGATGAGGGAAAAATGGTTCATACTACCTACCTTGATCTGGCCAAGGTATTTGACACAATACTTCACTCAGGCATTGTTTACAAACTCAAGAGGTTATGTATAAACCCTTATGTCCCCGGTGGATAGCCAGCTGGCTTACAGACAGGACCCAGGAAGTTAGAATTGGGGAATCCACCTCTACAAAGGGGACAGTCACAAGTCGAGGCACTCAGTGACTGCTACTGAGACCACTCCTTTTTGTCATTTATCTCTGTGAAGTCAAGGTCAAGTGCAATGGCCTCTGACTGACTAAATTTGCAGACAATTGCAAATTAGGAGCTAGCACAGAATCTCCCACTGACATAAATGTTCTCCAGGGAGGGCTGGCACAGACAAATCACTGGTGTCAGAGCGATGGACTAAAACTAAATACTAAGAACTACAAAATAGTATCCTTTGGGACTACACCCATGATAACTATAATACTGACAACATACTCCTATGAGTTGACCTAGTAGTCAGGACTTGGGGACACACATAGCCAGCAATCTATCCTTCCACCATTACACATCTACAGTACTGAGGAAACCATTCTATGTTGTTCAACAAAGATATGGCATCTAGGTCCAAGGAGGTCATTGTTCCATGCTATTCGGCATTCAACAGACCTATCATTGAGTACCATGTCCCCTTTGGTACTTACCTAACCAGGCATATTCAACAACTGGAATGTCCACAGAGGTTTCTCACTAAAAGAATACAGGGCATAAGTAAAATGTCCTATGCAGGCTGTCTCAAGGATCTGCACCCATACTCTGTCTCCTACCTATTGAGGGGAGAGCAATGCCTGGCATGCAAAGTATTGTCAGACCCCATCCTGATGGACCTCTTGCATAGCCGCAAAACAAACAGCACCATAATTACTCATTCTAAAGAGTTTGACCTTGCCTGTGATATAAATAGGATCTGCTGGAGAGACAGGTATGTATCCCAGAGATTACCCCTTCTCTGGAACAGGGTCACCATCCATGTGAAGCAGAGTTCTTCCCTAATTCAACTCAGGTGTAACTTGGACAACTGGATGGGGAACAAGAAATTCATCCCTGGTTTGATACCTATGTCTCTAATAGACACAAGCAACCAATAAATGACTCACCTTCCAGGCCCTTGCTTGTAAATACTTCATCTCCCAAGCCCCAGCTTACACTATTTAGGGCCAGAACTTGAAAGAGCTTTGGGATTCATCATTAGGCTTATAAATGCTCTTGTGGTCATTAGCCTAGTGCATACATATGAACCTGTCACTAAACATGCATTAAATTATCTTGTAGCACAACGAGGTTAGACCATTCAGCATCACTGAGCATGTGTCAAGTAAATGTAGAACACAAAGAGCTTAGGACACTCAGCATTACCAAATGAGTGTCTGATGATATCAAAACTCAGTGGAGTAGAACAGCCAGTATTGTTGAGCATGAGTTTTGTAATGTCATATACAATTAGGCTAGAACACTCAGCATAACTGAACGTGTGTCAGGTATTGTCATAAAACAATGAGGTCGAAGTAGTCAACACCAGTGAACATGTCCTTTAATGTCAAAACATAATGAGGTTAGAAGACACAACAAGCATCTGTCTAGTAGTGCCATAACACAAAGAGGTGAAAACACTCCGCTTTGATAAACATATGAAAGGTAATGTCAATACACAGTTAGGTTAGAGCACTGTGCATTACCTACATTTGTCTGGTAATGTGGTAACATTATGACGTTAGGACACTTTGCAGCCATGATCATGTCTGTGCTTGTCATAACATAATGAAGTTAGAGCACTACTGAACATGTGTCTGGTAACATCATAACACAATAACGTTTGAACACTCAGCATCAGTAATTGCATTTGATAATGTCATAGCACAATGTGGCTAGAGCACACAACATTAATGAGCATGCATCTAGAACACTCAGCATCAGTAATTTTTTTCCTATTGAAATGTCAGCTTTATAGTGCCGAATGCCAACCTAATGAAAAAAAAAGAATGGGATTGTAAGAGAAGAGTGAATCTCAAACATTGCTCTTCTCCTTTAAACGTCCTTTTCACTGGGAGGACTGAGAACAAGCCCCCCACAGACCCTGAATGTATATATATATTACTTATATATACTAAGAAAATGGAATATTCTAAGAAATATCCATGTCAGACTCAGTATAAGTCTATTTTTGGCAACTGAGTCTCTGTCTTCCAGGACATTTTGGGACTCTTTCTAGCACATCTGATGATGTCATAGCACAATGACCTTCACAAACCCTACATTGCTGAACATGTACCAATAAATGTCAACATACACTGACATTAGAACATCAACAGCAATGAGCATTTGTCAAATAATGTCACAAAATAAATAGGTTAGAATACTCACCATCACTAAACATGTGACTGCTGGTGTCATAATGCAATGAGATTAGGACACTCAGCACTACTGAACATGTGTTTCTTAATCTTAAAACATAGAAGTTAGGATGCCGAAACATCTGTCTGGTAATATCATAAGTGAAATAGATTTGAACACCAAGCTTTATTAAACGTGGGTCTGGTAGTGTCATAACAGAATGAGGTTACAATACTCAGCATCTCTGAATACATCTGATGATGTTACAGTAAAGTGAGGTTAGAACACCCAGCATCACTGAACATGTATTATGTAGTTTCTTACAAACAGTAATGTTAGAGACCTCAGCATCATTGAACATGTAACTGGTAATTTCATAAAACATTTAGGTTAGAACTCTTACCATTACTGAACAGGTATCTGATGACTTCGTAATGCAATTAGATTAGAACAACCAACATCACTGAACACCTGACTAGTAATGTCATAAAACAACTGCAGAACAATTAGCTTCACTGAACATACATAGGTTTATAGATTCATAGGTATATACTAAGCTAATGACCACCAGAGCTTTTATCAGCCTAGATGTGCAACCCAATCCAATTGTGTCCTTATGTATCATGAGTGTTGATTAGGAGGGGCTATGTTAGTTAGGAATTTTGCAAAGGTTATGAGGGGGCTACTGGTATGTTAGTTTAGGCATAGTTACTGTCTGTCTCTGTCATCAGAGACTTCTGGGCATGACAAGGGGTGAATTTCTGATTTCCAATCCATTGGTCAAAGTTACCCTTAAACACAGTTAGGGATAGACTCTGCTTCAAATGGATGGGGAGCTAGTTGCAGAGCATGGGGATTCTCTGAGGCACATATCTGTCTGACCAACCTGTCCTATTTATGTTACAAGCAAAATTTAAATCCTTGGATCTTGTGATTCTGATGCTGTTTGTTTGGTAGATGTGCAAATTGTCCATCAGAGCAGGTTTCAAGGATGCTTTGTATCCTAGGCATAGATTGCCTCTTAGTAACCCTTAGGAGACCGAGTATAGAGATAATGCTTAAAGGCAATACATAAAGAACAATGCGTTTTTTACCCTGGATTATCCTAGTATAGAACCATTGTAGCTGTTCCAGCTGTTGCATTTGTATTGTCAGGTATATGATGAAGGAGGCATTACACTCAGTGGTGTGTCAGATAAGGGCCAAATCAAGTGGCATTATGACTTCCTTGGACCTGAATGCCATACTGTTACTTACAAGTTAAGCAACATGGAATGATTTTCTTACTGCCTTGGCTACAAGTTGGTCAAAGACCAGATTGCCATCTACATATGTTCCAGATCCATGACTACAGGGTCAACTCTTAGGGATATCTTATCAAAGAAATAATTTGAATGGGTAGCCATTTTCCCAAAAGGCACTATAATGCATTTCTTGGCATTGAGTTTTAGTCTGTGACTTTGGCATCAGTAATTTGCATGTGTTAAACCATCTTATAAAATGATTCTGTCATGGTATACAGCTCCCAATTTGCAGTCATCTCCAAACATGGACAGCCACAGGACTTTGACATTAGCCTTTACCACAGAGAAGAAGATGTCAAACAGGATCAGCCTTAACATGGATCCCTGAGGAACACCACTGGTGATCAGACTGTTAGTCCAGCTTCCTGGGACCTGTCTGTGACTCAGCTGGCAATTCAGTGAGTTATGTAGGTATTTATGTCTAGTTTGGTAAGTTTGTTGACTATACCTCAGTGGGATATTGCACAAAATGCCTTAGTCAGCTCCAGGAAGGCAATATGCACCATTTCCCCTTATCTATTTCCTTTGTGACCATCTCAAAGAAACAAACCAAGTTTGATAGGAGTGACCCTCCCCTTACAAAGACAGACTTAGGCAGAGTCCAATGTTTGAAGGTTGCATATGTCTTTGCTGATCATTTTCAATGATAATTCTTTCATGGCATTGCATGTTACAATAGTCCAACTAATGGATCTCTATTTATTGGGGTTGGCTGATGGTCCACCCTTGTGAAATAGGATATCTGTTGCAGTCCTCCATTCTCATGGTACAATGCTTGTTTTGAGGATATAGTTGAAAGAGTGACACAAGTGAACCTGATAGGTCATAGTCTGAGCTATTTAGCAGGCATCCTGAGATACTGTCAGGGTCCACTGAGGACGTGTTTTCGGCATTTTGCCACCAGGACCTGCTCCCTGCTAATAGCTGGGGAGGGGCTATGTTAGTAGGTATTTCATGGGGGTGACAGGGGAAAGTGGGGGTGAAGTCAAAGCTGCATTTCTCCACCAGCTGATTCATTATGTCAATTTGCTCAGTGAAAGTGGCAGTATTTACCACCATGTTGGTACACTGCTGTGTGCTGCCTTTGATAGACATAGCTGTAGAAAGCCTTGTGGTTTTCTTTAAACTGTGAGCCTATCTTGACCTTGTAATTGGTCTTGTTCTACTTAAATAGTCCTCTTAGCTTCCTGTTTAGTTTAATTAGAGTGCATGGTCTTATTATTATGGGAGTTGTTCTTTATTTTAGCCATAACAATTTTCTTTTTGTTATATATGCTATTAAGGTTAGGATTCCAACATTCTGGTTTGTTTTAGGGATTACTTCTAGTAGGTAAAGCAGGCTCTATAGAGCTATTTACATCATTGTACAAGGTCTCTGCAAACAATTCTGCACAGTTTGCTGTGACCTCAGGGTTAGGAGTGGCACTGAATTTTGACAAACTATCGCTTAATAGGATGTAGCTTGTTTTGGAATACTTCCTAACAGTTACAGGGTGTGCTGGGGTTAATTGGTTGATTTTTATTTTGAAGGAGATAGCTTTAGGGGTCACTTCACCAGTGAGGACGTGATACTGGGGATGTGCAGCACTTTCTTAAATTGGTGAGTAACAGGTCCAGTGTGTTTAAACCTCTGGTGAGTGTGTGTATGATCTGTTCAACGGTATTTGTATTAATTAACTCCAGGAATCATTGTGCCTGTGAGTTTGAAGCAGAACATGTTTCCCAGTCTATATAGTGATAGTTAAAGTCTCCTGTGAATAAGGTATTTGGTTTAATAGTGACTGTCTCCAGTAGGTCTTGGTTCAAGCTATGGGATTCTTGGGATATAGAGGGTGGCCTATAGCTTGCTAGGATATGGTATATGACTTTGTTTATGGTGATTTACACATGAATAAACTTCAGGGCATTGTCTTGTTTAAACAACCTAGAGATATGCTTCTTGCTAATGAATACCAAGACTCTTCAACTTTTGCCCCTGTCTGTGCAGCTGATGCTCTAGATGTGTGGAAGGTACTGAAGCCTTACACTGCAGGAGTATTTTTGCAGATATAAACCTTGTCTCAGTAATGGTATAGATTCTGATATTCAGCAGAGTGAGGAAAGCTTGTAGGATTTGCAGTGTCTTGTTTAGGTCGCTAACACTGAAAAGTAACACCTTTAGGTTTCTTTGGGTTTTATTTGATAGATTGGTAGGTTTGTTCATAGGTTCATAGGTAGGGACTAGGCTATCGGCCCAAGGGCCTATGTAAGCCTAGCCAACAAGGTTCCCATGCTTATGCCACCCAAGAAAGTTATTTTCCTGAGCCACTGTCAAGCAGAGACACAGAAGTGATCCCCTGGGTGTATTTCCTATTTCCCATCCACTCATCATGATTTTTCTTGAAAAGTGCTAATAAAAAACTTTGCTTGACATAGATGGTTAGCCTGTTCCAGAGTATGTGAAGTCTCTGGGACAGGAATCTGTCTCTCCAGCATGTCCTGTTTATTGTGGTGACAAGGTTTAGGTCCCTAGAGCATGTAGCTTGGAGGGATTGGGATTTCTTTAGGTGTAGCATGTCCAACAGCTCTGGGTTTGACATAACTTTACATGTTAGGCAGAGATCACCTCGGAGTAGGTGATATGCTATGGAGTAAAGCTGGAGTTTTTTGAGATGGTCAGTGTAGGGCATTTGTTTGAGGTCAGTAATCCTCTTTATGAGGTACTTCTGTGGCCTTTCCAGCTGCTGCAAATGTCTTGTGAGGTACATCAATTTCACATTGCCTAAAAAGGTGCTAAAGGGGTAGATAAAATTTTAGTCAGTAGTTTGAATTCCAGGGGCTACAGGGGCAGACTTTCCTTTGCAAAGCAAAGTGGTTTGTTAACCATGTTCTTCCATGCTAAAAAATATTGAGTCCCTATAGAAACACACTAGAAACTAAGGTAATTATTGAAGTTAATCATATTTTCCTTCCACTGTGGCATCATTCTTGGTGAAGGTAGAATGCTCCTAAATGCAAGGCACATACCTGTGTGAGACACATATTCAAAGAGATGAATAATGTCTCTCTTTAGATAGTTCAGGGAGGTACATCTCAGGTCATTCATACCCACATGGACTATGATAGAATCATACTGGTGCCTGGGGTTTTGTGTCTTGAGTGCGTGCATAACTTGGTGGATCCTGGCTCTAGACAGGCAACTAACCAGTATCTTCTCCTTGTGCAGTCTGGTAAGTGGGGCATCTGTGAATCGTACAGTGGAGTCCACTATAACAGGTGTCCTTGGTAATGTGTTTGCTTGCCTTATGGGCTTTGCTCTTGGGGCTCCACTGGGCGTATGTTTATGAGTGGTATTTGGTGTTGCTTTAGGTTAATGTTTTTGATGAGTGCATTAGAAACTGCTGAGGATTGGTGTTCCTGTTTATAGAATTAGGAGGTCTTTCAGGTAAGGGAAGACTGTTCCCGTGTGTCTGCATAAGTTAGTCTATGTTTGTGTGGTAAATGTAGTGTGTGTATTCTGACAACTTTGTATGCAAGGTATTTGCCTAATGTGAAACAGTATGGGAATGTCTTGCGTATCGTGCTTGTTTCTTTAAGGATTAAATAGTTGTCTGTGAACATCAGACAGTTGCTATATTGTCCCAGGCTGGCTATATCTACCAAGTGGGCATTTGGAAATATCATACCCATGCTGTTCAGACCTGTATTTGGGTGGGTTGCTGTAGGTTATGGACTGGGTTATATAGCAGTTTCCTTGGGAGGTCTCTGGGATTCGTCACTATACTATATTAGACTGAGCTAAGATGTGATAGTAGTGCTATTTAACACACAATGAGCCAAGCATGTCTCTGCATAATGGCTTTGTTTTAGCCGCACACTGAGTTACATGCTACAGTTCTAAGGGTAATGTTACAGATAAAATATACTATTTTGGCATTTTACGTCTGTACACTGTACTGATAATCTTTTATGTAAAAAACATTAAAAAGTATTGCTTAAGAGTATAATATTACAACAAAACAACTTAAACAAATTACCTAAGTAATGCATCTGTTAATGTCATAAAACATTCTTGTCCCCTGACCTGAGTCAATAGCCACACCTTATTGCTTTTGCAACCAGTTCATTATATGAACAATTATATTATAAGAATATCAAAATAGTAATAACTTCAAGTGATGACATTTAATTTCATGAACCAACCATTAACTTGAACATAAACCAAAAAGGTGGTTGGCATCTTCTAGCCCTTGCTAGCCCCTCCAAATGGTGCCCGAGTGCCATACACCAACCCCCCATCGGATAAGTTAAATTACTAAACCAATTCAGAGCTTGACCCTTATTGTCTTATGGAACATGCAAGTTGATTGTAATAGCCCCTGGAGGACTTACACTCCTACACACCTCTAGAAAAGGCTAATGAATCAACCAAGGAGAATACAAGAGGATTGAGACTACAAAATAACCATGCACCAGCAGGCTCCTGCATGCTGTTCTCCTGCTCTGTTGCCTGTCTTAATGAATAGATGCTAATTAAATAACATTGGAAAATAAGGAATGACTGGCACATTAAAAACATATAAACTGTGCATTGAGTATAAATTATAATTGGATAATTAGAAATAAACAGCTGCAATTAACATGGAAAAAAAATGAAAAGTTAAATAATGTTCTGAGCAGTTATGTCCTTAATCATAAGTGAAAGTTTGGATTTAATAACTCTAAATCTAGAAAATTTAAATGAACTCCATCCAACTCATAAAGGATGCATCCAGTATAGCCAAATCTGCATGATGAATCACATGGATCGTCAGAGCTTCTGCAGAACTCACTACCTAATGGTTGAGGAAATCCTTTGGCAACTCAGTGGCTGATGAGCTCATAGTTCCCTTCCAAAATCACTTTGGTAGTAGAGTAGAACAAAACGTGTCACCACTGTGTCAGGTAAAAGAAGTGGAAAGTGGAAAAATCTGCTATGATCCTGGCTAAAAGAATCTCCTTTGGTATCTTGGTCAAATCATTACTTCCATAGTGAAAAAGTACAGCATCGGGCTTAGGCCAGTTGACCAACAGACAACACCACATATCTCACAATTATAGCCAATATAACTCAATGTAACTAAACCAGTGGATTACCCAATAATTTGAGTTGAAGTGAAGGGATAACTCATTCCTCTATACAGATGCACCCAATGACACTCACTGGAACAAAGAGTACTTTATGATCAGAAGTGCCTTCCTTCCTGCAAAGCAAAATATTGAAATTATTATCTGATATAAGAAAGAAGGCATCAAGCACCCATCTGTCCATTATTTTCAATAGTTGAATAAAGTGACATTTTAGTGCTAGTTATGATGCTCTGCCTATCCTGAATAATTGTGATGGATAACCGCAGGGTGAATGCTTTGCTGCTTCAATGCATTGTAGAGTAGTACTAAAGTGTGATTCTATGTCATCTTAAAAATAAAGTGACGGGGGAGATGCCTGAAACCTGTCTAGGGAAATGGTTCAATAATTTGGGCATATTAAATACGAATCTGCTTTATCATGGCAGGCTTGTTGATTTTGACTGCTTTGATCTGTTTTAGACCTCTTCAGCAAAATTATGGCTTAATCTCTAGCTCAGATCATGTCACCCTAAGAAAGAGTCTGAAGCAATTCATTTACCCAGAAGACTCTGACAAGCAGCCATGTGAACACAGTCAACCGGGTTATGAAGGAATGAAAATCTATTGTGGCCAACATCGCCATTATAATATACCCCAGGAACTGTGTAGCCATTGGTTTCCTAGGGTCTGTACAACACCCTTTATATTTTCACATCCTCTGGTCAAACCAGATACTAAACAATATTCAGTGATGTTGGGGATCCCAGGGAACAAATGGCCTACCTAAAGTTGCCAGGGGAATACAGATTGCATTAGGTACCTCATTCATTAAACATCTCAGATTGAAAAACTGAACAATAACTAGTATAAGCCAATGTCTATCAGCAAGGGGTAACCCAAAGATAAAAAAAATAAACAAATAAATAAACTTACATATATGTATGGATGTGGAGTAAGCCTTCTTAGTATTCAGTGCTCATGACCTGGATAGGAGGATGATGGCTTCTCTTTACCAATTATCCGGGTGTCTGGAGGTACAGGTGTCTCATACTCCTCTGCTTCTGGTGCCAAATGATGAAATCTGAAGATATGAAAGTGTTTTAAACTGTCAGCTGTGCCACTGAACTTCTCTGAGATGTGACTAGCAATAAAATTCAGGTTAATCTGTGAGATTAATAAAACCAGTAATCTTAAATCTGAATGTACACATTTGGACTGTGGTGATGTGGGCGGTACAGTGGTGCAGTGGTTTGTGCTGTTGCCTCACAGCAAGAGGTTCTCTGGTAAGATTATTGGCTGGGGTGCCTTCTGTGTGGAGTCTGCATGTCCTCCATGCATTCATGTGGGTTTCCTCAAGGTGCTCCAATCTCCTCCCACATTACAACAATATGTCTGGAGTGTAAATAAATGTTTGGCTAATATTTGCACCATTGCCCAATTATCATTATAAAAACTGACCTTCATATTAGAAGTGTTCTTCCAGATAAATGAAGCACCTGTATCAGTACAATCTCGTGGAAGGTTATGGCCTGTTTCTTTTTATCGGACCAGGAGGAGGGCCATTCAACTTCAATCACCTGCCCTGAAATAATCCTCCACACTTGGACCGGCTGCTGTATCAGTAAAAAACTGAAGACCTCAGAAGAAACCCACAAGCTCTGCCACAGAGTGATACCATTGTAGTCACTTAAAATGGTCTTCCACTAGTGCAGGTTCTCTTTGATCTTTGCTGAGATCCATACCAAATGATGTTTGCTGTTTCAACCATTTTGCAGGTTCGATACCACTGAAGGTCCTGCATCGAGAAATCACTCAACAGGCAAAATTAAAGAGCTTGTGAAACTGCGTGACCTCATTGATTCTCACTTTCTTGACTAATAAGAACTCCTCAGTTTTGACAGTAAGCCTATTCAGTTAGCAATTTGGAAGATAAGTGCTATTTTAGACACATCAATAACTAATCCCAAAAATAATGACCTGGTAAGACTCTTTTAACTTGTCATTCAAGTCAAGTCACACATCTATACAAAATTGCATTCCTTCCTTAGCTACTACATTCCCTTCACCTATTATGAGATAATTGTCCACATAGTAAATGGAAACTTGACCAGGAGCTCAGCATTGCCAAACCTAATGAAAGGATGTAGTAAACCTTTTAAATACAGAACAGACCCTAGGACAGCCAATGGCTATTGCCTTTTTAAAATAAAATTCCCCTTAAATGAAAAACCTAAAGAGGCCAGTCCTGTTTTTTGATTGGAAGGAGCTGAAAGGCAGACTGGATGCCCAAGCCCATCCAAGGAATTGCAAATGTTTTAATGACCTATGCTGCATGGTCTAAAGAACAAAAAAGTACTTTCATTTTCTCCCTGCTAATGATGTCATTGACCAAAGATCCCTCTATGTGAGACATATGGTGGGTAAGCTAGAACACCCTCTTCTCCTTTTTCAGAGGCAGCCTAATAGATGAAATTCTAAATGACCATAGAAGTTAAGTGAAAGGTCCTGCAATATGACCCTCATGAAGCTAACTCATAATGAGTGTGTGTACTACCTTCAGTCTCCCTATTATTGATGTTAAAATTTTGACTGTTTTGGCATTTCTTGATACTGAGAAACCAATGACAAAACCTGATGAAAAACATTGAATAGGAAAACTAACTGCTTGATGGTAGGGCTAGCTAGATGAATTCTGTTTTTACATTGTCGATCTTGATCAGGGAATGCAATTCCTTGAGAGCATGATTGACTTTGAAAGAGGTCACTTTTTTACCCCTAAAAGTGAAATTTAGCCCTAGCTGTTGGCCAAGAGCATTTGTATTGCTGGAGGCCAAAGAATACCTTGTCTTGTGTTAAAGATTCAAGTAATTTAAGGACTTAGCATGACCTGGCTTATCTAGCATGACACTTAGCCATGTGTCAGAGTGGCGTTGATCCAAGCATAGCAATTTGTCTGTGGCGCACAGCTTCCTAAAATGCTGATCACACCAGAACCATGACAATCATCCTGAAATATGATGTCCTTCCTTGATTGTAAAGGAATAAGCCAGTAAGGACAGAGCCTGTTTGGAATCCTACTCGATTAAAATGTCCATGAGCACTACAAACCCTGTTGCCCCAGCTGTCAGATTTTTGATGATGGACCTAGTGGTATCCAAAGCAGCCAAAGCAGCAGCTAAATCCTTGGACCTGCATTTTCATCCACAATTATGCTTGGCATGCTGTCAGTAGCAATTAAGTCAGAAATGTCTGAGTAACAACCCCTAATCATTTTTACCTTAATGGTGGAAGGTGCATCGGTTGTAATATGAGAACCTGCAATAATGGTTTCTGCACCTTTCTTCAAAATATAGTAGTAGGGATATGTATAGCTAAAAACTGAGTTAAAGTGTGATCTGGTTCTGGAGTTAAGTTCTTTTGAAGACTAGGCAGTGTAACCTGAGCCTGACCTAGAATGGCAGTAAAAGAGAGGTTCATGCTGACTGAGATGTTCCTAGCACAGTAATATTGCTACACTTGGAACCAAAATGTTTTATAAAACCAGGTCAAACATCCTAGCTGTTCCTTCTTCTGGAAGAGACTTTAATATTTCCTTCAGATCCTCATCTCCTGACAGCCTCCTCTCTAGTAAACGTCCCTCAGCTTCTACAGTCTCATTACCTTCCACATTGAGGGCAGCTTCCAAAGTCCATGTTGAAATGTTGCATGAAGTATTTACTAGCATTAAGTTAGTTGAAAGGGTACATTGCTATGGATTCAACAGACAGAAATGACTCAGCCATTAAGATAAGGCATAACAGTGATTATAGGGGTGTTCTGCTGCTGCATGATTTCTAGAATGCAACTTTTTTGTGATTTCATTTATTTATTGCCATTTGATTAGTGGGAAAGCCCGACTATGTAGGAGCCCATGTTCATAGGAGATGTGGGGAAAGAAAATTCTAAAGGATTACAAAGCATTTTAGGAACAATAATTTACAATCTTTACAAATAATACCAAAAAATCTATAGTTTAAATAATTACACTCAATTAGACATAACATAAATATATTGGTTAAGAACAGATAGAAGTTATATGACACTGATTTAATATTTAGAGGAAAATGTAACCAGTTTATAGAAAAATTAATGGTACGTTAATATAATACAAACAGAAACTGCTATTTTAAGTGAAAGAAAAGCAGGCTTATGGTATATTTAGAGAGAAAGCAAGGCAGAGAAATTGATATAAGTAAGGAAGTGAGTGAAGAAGGGAGAGTAAGGAGGTGTAGACTATGAACAGGTACTTGTTCACATTTAGGGATATAGTGCTTATCCTGCTGTTGACCAAGAACAGAGCCAGCTTTAGAAGTCTTTCAGAATGGTTTTGATGGATACAGGAAAGGAGTTCCAGGCCTTACCAACGTGGTATGAGTATGCTAAACAGATTTGATGGGTTTTTAGATAGGAGATTTTGGTCATTTGATTGTAATGACTCACTGGAAATGCAGTTCTGTAGAATGTTATTTAGTGCTGGAAAAGCAGATGGATGTTGGATAGTTTTATAGCTGGTGAGAAGCTGCGTAAATGTAGCAGATGGGGTAGTTATAATCAGTTTAAGCTTTCTAGTCTTATAGAGTAGTGAGTTCTGAACGAGGTCTTTGCTGCAAATTTAACAACTTTGTTATAGTATTGTAAAAGGTTTTGTTTTTTTTTGTGTTGCCTGGAGGTTAGTAAGGATGGGAGTACGATAAAGAAGTGCTGGGAGGAGATGAATAGTGGCAATTGTAGTTTTAATTGCTTTGGTATGAAAGTGCTTGGCTCTGTAAAGCATTCCTAGTTTTTGATGAGTTTTTCTTATGCAATTTTGTATATGCAAGTAGATTTAAGACTATAATCCACTATCATCCTTAATAACTTGTTATGAGAAATGACTTCAATTGTTGTATTATCAAGAGAGAGAGAAAGGGGACTTTAATTTTTTTAATGAGATTGATTTGAGGAAAAGAGGTAGTATTTTTTTTTTCTAGGGCTGAGCATAAGTTGCGAGTTACAAAGTCGTATTTTAGTGGCTGTTAAAGCTTTTTGAGTAATTGTTTTGGAGATGTACCATGTTGTCATATGTGCAAATGACTGTGGAGTAATCTGTGTGTTGTGTTTATTTTTTAGACTAGATTTCCTGGAAAGGGTCGATCTCCTTCACCAACAGGCAGTTTTTTTCCTCTTGTTAGATAATGAGTCTGAAAAAAGGTGTTGTGCCTCAGATGTTATTGTCTCCCATCTAGCCATTTGCAGTAAAGGAGGGCTTGTGGAAATAAAACTGATTAGTGTTTCAAAGTTTGTAGTGGGGGTGACTTAATAAAAACAATGCTGAATGTTGTAACAAATGAGCAAGATGTGTTTGAGGTACATGCGTACCATGTCAGAAAATTCTCAGCTGTGCTTCTGATAATCCTGTGCCATTCCTATGGGGAAAAAACTTAATATTTGTATTCAGATTAAAAGGAAGGTACTTTTAAGTTAAATTGCCATTCAGCATCAACTAATGCCAAAAATAGTAAGTAAACTTAGACCATGGCTATGTGCCACTGAATATTTCACCTGTAATTATAATAACATTAAAACCTGAAAAGAATTAAATAAGTAAATTGTCTTTGGCACCCTTGAATTAACAAAATAGGGATTAGACATCAACATGAGGTTACATCCACTGAAAATAAACTCAGTTAATATGTTTCATTTTTATGTAGACAGTATATTGTTAAATAACCTATACCCGCTTGTGTTAATTCAAGGGAAAATAGGCCAAGGCAAGTAGTAAGCTTAGATGAATCATATACTATGCACTATTTAAAATGTATAAATGCTTACATAAAGCAACCTAATAATCCACATATGTGAAATGAAAAAGACAAACTCTAATAAAAGGATAATTTCTGCAGAAAAAATCCCATATAGGTTAGCTGAGAGGGTACATTGCCACAAATTCAACAAACAGAAGTGAGCCAACCATTAAGATAAAACATCAGTGATTATAAGGATGCCCTGCTGCTGCATGAATTCTAGAATCATCCCTAACCCCAACCCCTTCACCTACACCCTCATCCCCACCTTCTACACCATCCTCTAGAATGACACTATCAAAAAATTCCTTCTTTCTCCCCTCTGTGGTGTTCCTATTCTCAGAAATCGCCAGAAAAAAACAAATATTCAGAAACTGGAACAATATTATAATAAAACTGCCAAATTTGCTACTAGTGCTCAATACCATGCCCATATTTGTACTACACTAAAAACCCTTAACTAGCTAGAACTACCCAGCTACCTAAAATATACTCAATTACTCACTGCATATACGATTACTAACTGTCCTGACACATGTACTGCTCTAAATGTAACCCTACAAAAAATACTCCTCCAGTCATTCCATGGTCAAATGATGAAAAGTAACTTCCTATCTATAGATCAAACAAATGAACAGGACATTCCCTTTACTCCTACTCCATCTCTAAAGCCTGGAAAGCCCTCCTTACTGTAATTAGAACAGCTACCTCTTACCAGTCCTACAAACTCTATCTAAAATATCACTTAAAATGTCTCTGCTCCTGCTCTATGCCAGGATAACCACCTACTGTCCTACTTTAAGCTCAAATCTACTTTTGATCCCTTATCCATGAAAACTTTCCTATGAAATTTATCTTATTGTCTCTATAATCACTTTATTTTCTTCATATTTCCCCTATCTCTCATTAAACTCTAATATATCTACATAAAAAAACTCATTCCTTTGCTCTCTACATTGATGAAAACTCTGTAACACAATCTCCACATGTATCTAATATATATTTAACTGAACTTCATCTTGCTTGGTCTTATTGTTTCATTGCATTCAATATAACTCTCTTCTCCCAATATTTAGGAATCATGTCTATCTAAACTAGTATATCTAAACACCCCATAACAATCTTAAACTGTCATGTCAACAACACATTTCATTCTATCACCTCTACCATGTCACCTCTTGGTTATGTACATTCTGTTTTTTTTTAATTTTTATTTTATTTTATTTTATTTTACATTTGTTAACAGGGATAGTCCACTGTACACAGGTCTATTTTCAGTGGAGGCCCTGGGAGAAAAACCCCACACATATGAATAACATGTAACAAAAACTACAAAGTTTACAAAGTATATTTAGATACAAAATGCAGTGAGTCTTAATAGTAGTATATTCATACACTGCAGTCACAATTAGTGAAAACAGAGAAATCTTAATAATAGTTTCATTAGTCTAAATATATATATGTGTGTATATATATATATATATATATATATATATATATATATATATATATATATATATATATTGACCTCAATCATTGCTGGAGGGAGTCGTGTAAATCTTAGATTGTTATCAATCTCAATGCCGAGGAGTTTGGTGTGCTCTGTGGGAGAGATAGTAGTTTTGTTACTGGACATGATATTAAAGGTAGAAGTTGATGAGGTGGACCAAGTGGGTTTATAGGGTAGTAGTTTGGTTTTAGCATGGTTTAGGAAGAGTTGGATATTGAATAGCCATGTTTCTATAGAGAAGAAAGATTCCTGAGTTAATGTGTGAAGTTCCTGTAGTGAGGAAGCTGCACAAATTAACAGAATCATCAGCGTATTATATGACAGATGCTTTGGGAGTGAAGGAATGAAGCTTATTGGTATAGAGGGTGAAGAGCAGAGGGCCTAAAATAGAACCCTGGGGAACACCAAGATTAACTGGGAGAAGGGGGAGAGTTCTTGTTTCCCCAACACTGTTTGCTAATGGCCAGCTAAATAGCTTTGGAACCAGGTTATGGCGGGAAGAGAGAGTCCTAATTAGGATAGTTCTTTGATAAGAATGTCATGTCTAACCAAATCGAATGCCCTTGAGAGGTCAAGAAAGGTTGCAGAAACAAATTTACCAGCATTTCTGTGAGAGTTTACTATATTGGAGAAGAACAATAAGGCATTGGTTGTACTATAGAAGGGTCGGAAGCCATGCTGGGTGTTTGACAAGACCCTGTGTGAGTGCAAGTAATGAATCATATGGAAGTGTATGCACTTTTCAAGGATTTTTGCTAGAGGGGTTAGAATCACTATATGTTGGTAATTTGTAAGCTCTGTAGAGTTATCTCCTTTGTGTAGGGGGATTATGTGAGATATTTTCTATATTTCTGGGATGATGGCTTCTGAGAGGGATCTGTTAATTAGAATGGCTATAGGGTAGGCCACTTTATCTGCAACTGTTTTAGGAATTCCCCTGGTAATTTGTCAGCAGCCAGAGTATTGGGCTTAAGTTTTTTTGAGGTACTTTTTTATCCTATCTATAGAGACTGATTGTAATTGGAAGGGGCTATTCCTTATGTGAGTAGTGATGGGTTCAGTGGAAAGGGGTGTGTGTTGATTTTTCTGTTGGTTGGCTAGGGTCAGTATGGTTTCAATAAAGAATTTATTAAAGTGAGTGGGAATTCTGTCTGAGTTATTTACTAAGGTGGGAGAGGGAGTACCAGTTTTGCCTGGTAGTAGTAATTTGCTAATGGCTGCCCAAAATTTTTGAGGGCTATTTTGGTGCTTGATTTGAAAAATAGAGTAGTAATTAATTTTGTCAAGTTTTACTAGTTTCTTAGCTTTATTCCTAAGCTTCTAATATTTTTGTTTTGCAGCTGGGGACTTAACAGTTTTCCAGTGATCCCTTGCTTTATCTCTAGCTTTGAGGAGGGCTTTTGTTTCTTTTATTAAAGTAAGTAAGTGCCTCATTTCATTCCAGTTATTTCAGGGGCACCCAATTGCAATGTTTTAGTTCTATTATGAAATAAGTGGGGTTAAAGTTTGTTTTTCTCCTAATAAAATGGTAGACTGTAACTTTGGGATTATGGTTGCTTTGCCATAGAAGGAAGGTTGGTAGATGGTCACTTAGGCCATTGGGGAGGTAACCTACAAGAGAGGGGTGGCTAGGTTTATTACTTAGAATCCAGTCAAGGATTGATTCCCTGTTAGTTGTCTTGTCAATTCTTGTTGGAGTTTGGATGGCTTGGATAAAGCCATGGAGATTAATATGATTTGTTGGAGTTGAAGAGTTACAGGATAGCCAATCTATATTAAAGTCAACCAGAATGATGGTTTTATTTTGCAGAGATAAACAGGACCGATGGGGCAGATTTTCTAGAATGGGTATATTGTTGCCAGGAGGTATATAGCATCCAATTATGTTTATTAGTTTTTTGGAGTTGAATTGCACTTGGGTGAAAAAAAAGTTATGTCTTACCATACAATTCCATCTGTGTTGTAGTTCTTTGTTCATTCATTACATATAGGACATTGGTTCCATCCTCGGAACCAATACGGCTGTTTTCAAGCTCGCGCCAGCCAAAAACCCTCAGCTAAGACCTCCCCATAATGCCCCCCTCCTAGTTACTTCAGATCGAGTTTGCCCATCCCTATATAATAGAGGTAGTAATAGAAAAAATAGTAGAAGGCTCTGTCTGAGCAAATACCCTAACCAGGAGTTCCTAAAATCCACCAGCAGTTCAGGCAGGGGGAAGGAGTGTGGGAAGTAATGAATGAACAAAGATCTACAACACAGATGGAACGTTATGGTAAGACATAACTTCTTTATCTAATGTTTTAAATCTTTGTTTATTCATTACAAATAGGACCGAGTCCCAAGCTACTTGAGTCCTGGGTGGCCTTAAGGAAGGATATTCCAGAGCACCATAGAACCAAAAGATGTTCATCCCCTGGAGGCCAAATCCAATTTGTAATAAGAGATAAAGTTATGAGGTCTTGCCCAAGTGGCTGCTACACAGATATCATCCATAGAGGCTCTGGAATGAAATGCTATAGAAGTAGCCATAGATCTGGTAGAATGAGCCTTTATTATGGAAGGTAAGGCTAGCTTATTCTGTTGGTAGATAAAAGTAATGGCGTTTCTAAGCCATGAGGATAAAGTCACTTTGGAAACAGGTTTACCCAATCTGGGTCCTGCAAAGGCCACAAACAATTGATCTGTTTTTCTGAAAGATTTAGTCCTGTCCAAATAACACCAAAGCTGCTGATGCACATCAAGGGTGTGCAAAAGGTACTCCCCCCTCTATTAGAATGCTGAGGAAAGAAAACCGGCAGGTCAATAGATCGGTTAATGGAAAACCCAGAAATGATCTTGGGCATGAAAGAAGGGTCAGTATGAAGGGACACCCTATCCATGTGGAAGATTAAGTAAGGTCTCTTGACACTCAAGGCCTGTAGTTCAGATACTCTTCTCGCTGAGGTAAGTGCTATGAGAAGAAAGGTTTTCCATGACAAAAAATTTAAATCACATAAATCAAAGGGCTTGAAAGGAGGACCTGTGAGAGATTGAAGCACCAAAGTCAAGTCCCAGGGTTCTAAGGGAGGCTTGGCCGGAGATTTAATGTGTAATACTCCTTTCACAAATGTCTTGCATAGGCAGTGTGACATAATCGAAGAATTATCAAGTCCATTATGAAAATTGGTGATGGCTGCTAAATGTACAGTGATCATCGATGCTGAGGCTCTTGCATGAAAAAGAGTCATCAGGTATTGAAGGATCTTTTGACTAGACATAGAGAAGGGATCTATGTTCTGATCTTTGGCCCATATAGAAAACCTAGTCCATTTACTAGAATAACCTTTCCTGGTGGAAGGTTTGTGTGAAGCCAGAAGAATTTCACAAACAGGAGGTGGGATGTCAGACAGCCTGGCAATCATTGGAAGTGGAGGAATCAAGCTGGGAGCTTGAGATTGTGGAGGTTCAGATGAATCAGTGCCTGAGGATGAGATAACAGGTCTTGGGAATGATCCAGGATCCATGGGCCAGTAGGGGGCAATGAGGATCACTTTGCTTCTCAAACTCTGAGCTTTCTGGAGAAATTTTGGAATGAGGGGAAATGGGGGAAAGGCATACAGAAGACCCGGGTGCCAATTGTGCATTAGAGCCAGGGGGGATCAGGGCAAAGTAGCTTCATCATTTGTAGTTTGGGGGGGGCAAACAGATTGCAGCAAGGCTTGCCCCAGTGTCGGAAGATCCGATCCACTGCTACAGGGTTGAGGGAGTACTCATGAGGCATCAGGATGTTCCTGCTCAGATTGTTTGCAATAAGGTTGGAACTCCCGGGAATGTGCGTTGCTATAACAAAGCAGTTGGAAGCTATTGCCCAGTGCCAAATCTTCATGGCTTCCCAACACAGGGGGTAAGACCTGGTTCTGCCTTGCTTGTTGATATACCAGATGACTGACATGTTATCTGACTGAATTGCAATGGTCCCAGAGGGTAGCGATGCATGGAACACTTGCAATGCTAAGAGAACTGCCCACAGTTCCAGGACATTTATGCGCAAATTGGCTTCCAGGGTGGACCAGGTGCTTTGGACCGTCTTTCCCTAGAAATGCCCCCCACTCTAACAGCGAAGCATCTGTGGTCACCGTGGCCGTGGGCTGGGGGAGATAGAATGGTCGACACCAAAGATTCATTTGTAGTTTCATCCACCATAGCATTTCTTCCTTGCAACGGTTTGTAAGACATATCATGGGGTCGAGTGGGTGAGTTAGAAATGACCATTGTGCAGAAAGGAGCCACTGCAGGATTCTCATGTGCAGCCTTGCCAGTGGTACTAACATAATGGCAGCTGCCCTGGAGCCTAAGAGTTGCAGTACAAGACGTGCTGGTACATAGGTCTGAGGAAGAAGGTCTTGGATTTGGTGTCTTATTTTCAAAAGCCTGTGGGGGGGGGGAGAAACTTGACAGGATGTTGTGTCAAAGACCGCTCCAATAAATTCCAGTGTCTTTGTTAGGGACATTTGAGATTTGTCCTTCTTGATTGTAATCCACAAGCGGAGAGCAAGACCTTGAGTGTAAGAGAAACAATAAATAAATGAATTCCTCACTACTAAGGCAACAGAAAGTAAAATCCAAGCACCAAAAAATCAAACTGTTGCACCACGGCCAGTAATGTGCAGACACAAAACCAGATAAAATCTTATAGGTTTGTTTATTGAATAAAACAAGCAAAATTGCTTGATAAAAACTTTGCCATTAACGAAAGGAGCACAAAAATAATGCTCAATAGATAGAGTCTTTTTCAGTCCTTGTCGTTGACAATATAAACGGCTTTTTTTCAATATTAAATACTCACAAATTGCTCCATATATAGAGAAGATAAAATCATCTGATGTTTAATTGGTTATAATTCATCTGATGCTACAATTTTAGAACTCCAGTCAAGTTTATGGATGGCAGTTGTTAGCAACCCATTGGTTGAGAATACAGTGATTGAGCACCTTATTTGCATAGAAGGTGTATCGTTGTTTAAGGTGCCAGATTTGGCGCATGATCACTGGTCACAAGTTACTTTAAAAGTTTAGCATTTTTCTCAACCCCCTACGATCTGAAGAAGGTGAAAACTGAAAGCGCTTATCATACATTTGGGGTCCTTTATCTTGGAATTTTATGTCCACATTTGTCAATGAACTTTAACAGCAGAATTTCATTACCACTTGGTATCCCACAAAGGTGAAGATTTATTTGGTGAATGATTTTGCCTGCTAATATATCTTCGGATAACAGGTTCTCATTGACATCTAGAGGATGTAACCTCATTATTTTCTGAGACTTTTTATCTTCTCTATATATGGAGCAATTTGTGAGTATTTAATATTGAAAAAAAGTGGTTTATATTGTCAACGACAAGGACTGAAAAAGACTTTATCTATTGAGCATTATATTTGTGCTCCTTTCGTCAATGGCAAAGTTTTTATCAAGCAATTTTGCTTGTTTTATTCAATAAACAAACCTATAAGATTTTATCTGGTTTTGTGTCTGCACATTACTGGCCGTGGTGCAACAGTTTGATTTTTTGGTGGTTGAGTGTAAGAGAGGCTGCAGACTAGGAGATTCCTGGTTGGAGCGGTAAGGAGCCAATCGTCTAGATACAGAAACACCTGGATTCTATGTAGTCAAAGATGAGCTACCACAACTGCTATACATTTGGTGAACACTCAGGGGGCTGTAGAGAGACCGAATGGCAGTGCCCTGAACTGGTAGTGATTGGCTCCCAGCCAGAAGTGGAGAGACCTCCAGGAGTGGTGATCCATCTTTATGTGGTAGTACGCATGCTGGAGGTCTATAGAGCACATCCAGTTGTCCCTCCCTATAAAGGGAAGAATGGACTGTACCGTGACCATCCGTAATTTTTGAGGTTTGATAAATTTGCTCAGTAGGGTGAGATCCGGGATTGGTCTCCAGTCCCATGTCTTTTTTAGCATTAAAAAGAACCTCGAGTAAAACCTGGATCCTTTCTGGTCTGGTGGGACTGGTTGGATGACTCTTTTTCTTAGCAGCTTTTCTATTTCTAAGGCTGCTAATTCCCTCTGATTGGGTGGTACATCGAGGATTTGTTTGATGGGTCTGGGAATTAAATAAAATGGTATTTGGTAGCCTCTGGATATTATTCTCTGCACCCAAACATCGGTAGTAATAAGATGCCAGGCTGGTAGTTGCAGAGAAAAATGACCCCCGACTGCTTCCAGAGGAAAGCAATTGGCCATTGCTCAGGAGCTCTGGTAGGGTCTGCCAGAGAAAGAATCTCCAGTGCCCGGGTTATGCAGACCCCCTCTACCCTGAAAGCGGCATCTTCCAGATGAGTTACCCCTTCTGCCCCGGGGGGATTGTTCACCATGAGTGTCATAAAAAGATCCTTGGTATTTCTTGAACCACATTTTTCCTCCCTTCTGGTTCCTGGAGTAGGACCTCTGGGGGGTTGAAAAAGCATATGCCCACAATAGACAAGGTCTTTCCATCTTTCTCACTTCATGCAAGTGTGTCTCGTACTTTGGGTCCAAAAAGTGCAGATTTGTTGACAGGTGCATTGACGAAGGAAGATTTCAAGGGGTCTGCGAAGTCACACAACCACATCCAAGCATTATGTCTGATGACAGTGCCTGATGCAGCAGCTCGAGCTGCCCTCCTCAGTGGTGTGAGATATCAAATGCATCAAGGAGTTCAAGATGGATTCAAGGGTAGCTAGCTGTGAGGCAACAGTGTCATGCACCTCATCAGGCAGTACCCCTGCCAAAGAGGGAGACATTTCAAAAATTTGGTCTCTTCGGAGGCAAGTAAAGTGTGCCCAATAGTTCAGACTCCAAATAGCAAAGATCACTGAAGCCTAGGTCTGCTTCCCTAGTCTGTCCATGCTCCGGGACTCAATGTTTTGAGGATGGACAGTGGAACTATCTTCTGCCAGTTCCCTCTTGGTGGCCAGTGCCACGACCATAGAATCAACTTTCAACTGCCTGGACCAGTGGGGCTGGTCTTCAGGTGTAGATAAAATTTTGTCTGGCCTCCGGGGGACAGGTTCTACATTGTCGGGGGCCTTCCAGACATGCTGCACAATGAGCTTAACAAGGTCATCTGCCGGTGGGGTCACCCAGGAAGTAGATGGCCAGGCACAGAAGGCCTGCAAGAACATCAATTCCTCAGAAGAAGGGTTAGAGGACTTCCAGTCTCCCTGCTGCATGAGGATTTCGAGAATGTCTCTGAATGAGACGTCATCTGGGGGAGACAGTGGGGACCCTTCCCCCTCATCACAATTGGTGTCTTTGGTAATAGATTCCTCCAGGGAATCAAGGTGCTTCCTCTTGCACAGTTTCTTCCGGGGTGGCTCCCCAGTGGGATTTTCTGAGGAGGACACTTGAGAAGGGACTCCCTTCAAAGGGGGGTCTGGTGACTCCTGTGCCTGGTGTTCTGAAATAGGGGGTTGGGACAGATGTATGCTGGGTGGGTTCTGATACTGATGTCATTGGTGCTGACTGCGAGCCTACGGAGGCAAGGACCCTCTCCATCACCTGGAAAGCAGGCCTGCCCGAGGAGGGATGGGAGCCCAGAGCTGGGAAGGACAACCTCAGAACCAGGCTCACAACCTGCCCTGAGGAGCCCACCTTCAGGTGAGGAGCTCCAAGAGGACTGGAAGCCAATGGAGCCGTGGACATAGATGGCACCAGCGATAAAATAGGCCCCAGGCTAGGTACCAAGGTACGGACAGTCCAAGCACTGCTCTGAGAGAGCATTGGCTCCACTGGAGCTGATGCAGCAAGGGTGGTCGGTGCCGACAGAGGAAAAACTGCTGTCAGAGCCGAGACAGTATGCACCAGAGTGGACATTGGTACCGAGACCTCCAGGACCTAGGTAGGGTCCAGAGGAGGATAAACAGGGGAAGATGTAGTAAAAGATTCCGAGCCAAGAGGGAGGGAAGGTCTAGCTGGAATGGGCAATCCCCTAGCTGTCAAAATCTGGTCCACAACCCACACTAGATCTAATTCAGAAAAACTCCTGATGGATCTAAAGGAGGCTGCTGAAGGAGAATCAGGTCTTTCTAGAAAGGGGCTAAACCTCTGCCCCCAAAAAGGGTCATAAGTTGGAGAGTATCTTGTCCTTGGCAGATATTCGAGTTTTGGAGCCAATGGAGCCAAAGAAACTATTGGCACCGTGGCCGGGGATGGTGCCGAAGCAGATACAGTCATAGCAGCCAATGTCGAATCCAAGAATGGCACCGAAGTCAGTGGTGCCAAGGTTGGAAGTGAAATAGGGGTGAATATCATGGACGGCACTGAGAGAGAAGATACAGAGCCTGGTGCTGAAGAGGTCTGCGCTGAGGGTGCAGGCGAAGCATGGAGACAACTCAGTTCCATAACTGACGGAGATGCAGGAACTGAGTAACTCTGTTTTTCCTTGTTTTTGGTCTTTGGAGGGGGTGAGACCTCCGACCCAGATAGATCCTCCAAAAAAGGTGTCTTGATTAAACCTTTTAAAGTAAGTTTATTTTTACATTCTGCTAATGTACGATTACTAAAACTAGCACAAATGTCACCGTCAGCTTTAATATGATACATGCCCAAACAGTAGACACAGCAAGCATGTCCATCCAAGTTGGGCATCTTAGACCCACACTTGTCACACTGTTTAAAACCCAACTTAGCTTTGTCTGACATAGTAAGGAAACAAGGCTATCCTATAGAAAAAAACAAAATAAGGGAGAGAAAAAGGTGAGAGAACACCAACAATGGTATTTAAAAAATACCATAAATGGTAAGGAAGGGCCTATCAAAGGTAGGAGAGAGAGACAGCACCAATAATGGTAGAAATGAAATTAACAAGGTAAAGGGTAGGGAATAGAATTAGGTTGTAGGCGACAGTGAGAAAAGACTAAATTGACTAAAAAATAAAAAAATTTGAGTAGAAACTATCTTAAAAATGACAATTTTCTACTTAGCTTTGAGAGAGATGGCTAGCATGTCTGACTAGGAATGCGGCAAACAAGATCTGAAGTAACTAGGAGAGGGGCATTATGGGCAGGTCTTAGCTGAGAGTTTTTGGCTGGTGCGAGCTTGGAAATGGCCGTATCGGTTCCAAGGCCGGAACCGAAGTCCTATTTGTAACGAATAAACAAAGATTTACATCAGATCAATATTTCTGCATTGTCAACAGAGAGATATTGTATACTTAGTATTTGCACTGTGAGATGGTTCTTAAATAATATAGCAATGCCACCACATTTTTTTTCCTTTCTGCCCTTCCTTAGTATATTGTATCCTGGAGGAATAATTTCATTGTCGTTGATATGTGGCGTTAGCCAAGTTTCAGTTATAACCACTATATCCAGCAGGTGTAGAGAAAGACAGGCATGCAGGTCATGGATTTTGTTGGAGATACATCTTCAGTTTATATTTAAAAACAGTAGGTCAGTAGTTTTCCTAGGAAGTTGGTTTATACTATTGGGGAGAAGGGGAATTTTTGGGGGAGTAGGTTTGTAGGAAGGAGTTGTTGCTCTGGGTTTCGAATGAATATCCCCACAGCAAGATAATTTAGAGGCAATGTAGAGAATGAACTGTAGGAATTTTGTTATTTGTCTGTTGAATTTTAGGGAGGGTTGATGATATTTGGGGTGAGAGTATTATAAAGTATGAATAGTTAGTGGGTGATAGGGTAAGGATAGAGGAAGAGATAGAAAAGTAAAGATTGAATGTTCTTAAGATGAGTGGCAACAGTACCTGCATAATGTGGGGATGCTTGTAAGTGTGTCTGGTAAGAGGTGAGGAGAGAAAGTATAAGTAGTATATTTAAGGAAGTAATACGTACTAGTAATGTGTTAATAAGATTAATGAATTGTAGTCTTTGTGCATGGTAGGCTTTGGGAGTGATAGTTGGTGTATCACTGATAGGAGTAGTATAGTGGAGTTAATTAAGGATGGGGTTGAGGAGGAGAGTTGGATGATATGGGTAAGTTTACATGATTGGGTAATGAGGTGAGAGGTGTGGTTATGTGTACAGAGAAATGTAGATGTAGTGGGGGTAGGTGGTAATTGGGGGTAGAGCAGGGGAGCGAAGTGAGCCCGAGCATAGCAAGGGCAAATGGAGTGGGGCTACACTGGCTGGTTGGATGAGCAAAGAGAGGAATGCACATAAAAAGCAATCAGTGGAGAAGGTAGGTACGGGCACTAGGAGAGGTGTGTAGAGAAGTGTTAGGATAGTTAGAAGATATGGACAGAGAAGGTAGGTAGAGCTTAGGGTGGTTGTAAATATAAGTAGTGTAAGAGTTTTGATAGAAAAGCCAGGAAGATTATTATAAGAAAAAGAGGTGTAAAGCAGGTTCTGGTTGGATACAAACTGCAAGGTGAATGGCAGGTAAGAAATACAAGATTTATTTTCAGTCTCAAGATATTGTTAAAGTCAGTGAGACCTGTGGTTATCCTTTGTAGTTAATGCCTGCTGTTAACAAGTGAGCTGGTAGGAAATTGGGAAGTGGGCTGCCAAGCTGGGTATTTGCAGGCTGTTTTCATGGGACCCCAAGTGTCACGTCCTGGTAATGACCTGTGAAGGAAAGATCTGGGTTAACTTGATATTTCCAGAGATACAGTACACGTGGGCCAGGGGGAAAGAGAGTGGTAAGTACAGGAGATATGGGCAGCAGGTTAATATTCTCACAAGAATCAGCAGAGATTATAATAAAAATGTGCAGTAGTTAAGACAGAGTATATCAGATTGCAATTTACTATTGCTAAATACTTTAACAATAAAATATCCCACACATTGACTAAGTCAGTTAGCAATATTTCTTATGATAATAGGCCCACAATTACACTTAGAGTTGACTGCAGCTGTAAAGACTAAGTAGCACTTTTAGGCAAAGTAGTATGTAATAAACCCACAATATAATCACGACTTTTGCTAGACCTTAACTACACCTTTTAGTGAGATAGCTGACCACTATACACTATACAATAGATTGTATTAGTAGTGGTAATAAGCTTTGAAATTAATACAGTAGCATATACCATGGAGCAACATACAACAATAATTAAACCCTGGCTATGCCCTTCACATGTGTAGCTGCAGCATACATTGTAAATACAAGTGTTGAGAACAATGCAGCATATATTGTAAATACAAGTGCTGAGAACAGTGTCTGTATATAGTTCTAGTAGCCAGTGATTATTTCCTAGACACCATTTGCAGAGGTAGTATTTCTACATAAACCCGCGGTGGTGGTGCTGCGGTAGCTTTGTCGCCTCATAGTAAGACTCTGTCTGGTTCGATTCTCAGCTAGAGCATCTTCTGCATGGAGACATGCATGAATGGGCGTACCTTCGTTGAAGGTTGTGCATCAGGGCTGGTAACTCGGCACATAAAAATCAACTACCAATCAGTAGCAGACCAGAGTTCTGCTGTGGCGACCCCTAACCGGGAAAAGCCGAAAGATACAACAACAACATTTACTACTAGATTCAGTCACTATTCACAGTATTATAATCACTATTGTGACAGTGCTAATACTTTCTAATTAGGATGTGGGAAGACTTAAGTGGTAGAAAGCTTAGTTTTCTAGTCCTGTACATGAAAATGCTATGATATATGGTCACAGAAGACAGTCACTCTAAATCCTTCAAACTAAAGTATTAGCCTGTAATGTCCACCAGTTCATTCAAGTTATATTAGCATCAATCTCTAAGAATTTGTTTCGTAATGCTCAGCAGTTCCAATAAAAAATGTATTAGCAGCAGTCTCTAATCAACTTGGTTACAAACAGAAAGTGACACAATCAATGCACTTTCAATTAAAGTAGCAGCAGTCGCTACAATCTTTATAGCACACAGAAGAGATACATCCATTACCGACTGAATATTCTGCGGCAGCACAGGGTGCTAGGAAGATGCTCTTATGGTCGTATTATTGCTTTAATTATAACAGAGTAGCCAAAAATGTGCTAAATACATACCTCTGATCACTGTTTACAAATATGCAAAAATGATAGTGTTCACGTTTTGTTTTGCTGCTGTAGTAACCACCAGAAGCCTTATAGCAGGGGGTAAACAGATCACAGTGGAGAGATAGAATGGAAAGAATGCCACCATTTCCTGCAGTGAGGATTTGAGTGGTTCAAAGAATTATGGGAATGAATACAGAGGAACCCTTGAGTAATATGGGAAATGGAGTTCTAAGCTATCGTGAGGCAGTTATAAAAGGTTTATGGCAGAGATAGAGATAGGTTAGAGAGATAGTATTATGAGTACAAAAGCTCAACACCAACTGGCTGGATGAGCAAAGAGAGGTATGCACACAAAAAACAGTAAGTGGAGAAGGTAGGTATTGGGTACTAGGAGAGGTGTGTAGAGAATTGTTAGGATAGTTAGAAGATGCAGGCAGAAAAAGTAGGGAGAGCTTAGGGGTGGTTGTAACTATAAGTAGCGTAAGAGTTTTGATAGAAAAGCTAGGAAGATTATTATGAAATAGAGAGGTGCAAGGCAGGTTCTGGTTGGTTAGAAACTACAGTGAGAATGGCAGGTAAGAAATACAAGATTTATTTTCAGTCTCAAAGTAAAGTTAAAATCAGTGAGACTTGCAGTTATCCTTTGTGGTAGATGCCTGGTCTTAATGAGTGAGCTGGTGGGAAACCGTGAAGTGGGCTGCTGAGCTAGGTATTTGCAGGCTGTTTTTCAGGGACCTTGAGTGTCACGGCCAGGTAATGACTAGTGGTTATCCTTTGTGGTAGATACCTGCTGTTAACGACTGAGCTGGTGGGAAACTGTGAAGTCGATTGCCAAGCTGGGTATTTGCAAGGCTGTTTTCCAGGGACCCCAAGTGTCATGGCCAGGTAATGACCCATGGTTATCCTTTGTTGTAGATGCCTGCTGTTAATGAATGAGCTGGTGGGAAACCATGAAGGGGCCTGCCAAGCTGGGTATTTGCAGGCTGTTTTCCAGGGACCCTGAGTGTCACAGCTGGGTAATGACCTCTGACCTCTGTTCACAACTATACAAAAATGATACTGTTCGTGTTTTGTTTTTCTGCTGTAGTAACCACCAGAAGCCTTGTAGAAAGAATGCGATTCTATATATCCAGTTTATCTGCATCTTGTAAATATTTGACTCCATATTGGTGCTACAAATGTGATTTCATATTTTTTTTAGAAATGTATATCTTCTATGTACTGCAATCTGAAATTTTACCTGCAGCTTTTCTCCCAGAGCTTCTGCTGAAAATGGGTACATACCCAGACTACTGTGATAAACAAATGTCAAATAAAATAAAAATATAAAAAAGATGTTTTTAATAAAGAATGCTTTTTATTCAGTCACTCTAAAAAGTAAAAAAATAAAAAATATATAAAAAAAGATTTTTTTAATAAAGAATGCTTTTTATTCAGTCACTTTAAAAAGTATGAAATAAGGAAGAAGAGTGAAAACTTTGCAAAAGAAACACAGAGAATCTCATTTCAGAAAAACATTTGAGCTTGGTTTTGTTGATTCCTAGCACTTCTTTTGGTACCTCAGTAACAGAATCAGCAAAATCACCATCAAATGCTTTTTTTTAAATCAGCTTGTCTGTGTTTGTCTTGCAAAGTTTACACTCTGTTTCAGTCGCTGACATGGGTTCATGTCCAACAGGTTCCAATCCAAGGCAGGATACTTCATCCAGGGGAAGACTTCTTTTTCATAGACAGGGAAGCAGCTTTTCTTGGGAACAAGTACACAGACAAGTTGTATCATTGCCCAATTAGGGTTGTTAAGATAGCAGAAGAACTATCTAGTTATCCCAACAAAGAAGGCACCTCAGTTTCTTATCAATGGGTTTGGGTCAGGTTTTGCTATAAGATCTTAAGTGCCTCTGGATTCTAAAATAGTAACAAAAAATTATCAGTCAAATGTAAAGATTCAGTAGGGCACAAGATGCATAAGAGTGACATACGTGCAGTGAGGATCATCGGCCCACTTACACAACCCTCTTGGCCATCTTTAAAAAATTTCCCAATCTGGTTGGTCCCAAAAAAGAGGGAAGCAAAATTCTGCTTAATCCATCATCCCTCCCACCCAGATGAGTGCATTGATAAGGAGATAACCAAGGTTTATGTGTCTCTGGATCAAGCAGTGGAGGATATCAAATGATTCAACAAACCGTCACTCTGCAAGCTAGGCATTCAGTCTGTTTTCAGCCTTTTCCCCATCAGAGATGAAGTCTGACCCCTGCTGGGCTTTTCTTTTGACAAAAGATTTCTTTGACAGAACCATGCCTGTGAGTTGCTTTCTAGCTTGCTCATTTTTCTGAAACTTTCAGCTCTGCTTTACACTAGAGCTGGAAGCGGTGCTCCCTCTTTGCAAGCTGCCATTCATTACTTAGAGAACTACCTCATTATAGGTGAAATGGGGAACAGTGCCAAAGAAGGCATGCAAATCTTCATGGATTTATGTAGGGAATTGAGAGTGCCTTTGGCTATGGACAGCTAGGGGGCCCCAGCCAAGTCATTACTTTTTTGGGCTTAGTGACTGATGCCTCAGTTGCCTCTTTCAAGCTTACTGCTGACAAACTGTAGTACTTAAGTCTTACCAGTGACAGGTTTCTCAAAGCAGGTAAAGTTCGGGTCAGTGAAGTTATGCAGCCGCATGAGTTCCTTAGCTTTGCTTACAGGACCACTTCCCTAGGCACGACCTTTCTCAGGTATTTATTTAATCTGTTACAAGGTGGCAGATGTAAACACCACTGGTTATGCAGTACCTGTAAGACTAGAGAAAATCATAGATTATGGAAGACCTTTTTGAATCACTTCAATGGAGTCACACTTTGACAGACCCCATGGATTTCTTCAGATAGATTGCTATTCATCATTGATGCAGCAGCAGAACTGGATGTGGGCAGGTGGGTGTTTTTATCTAAGGGAGGTGGTTTTCAGAAAAATGTCCTTCCCCTTGGTCTAATAAAAAGAAAGAAGATATCACCTTCTTAGAAATCCTGCCAATCTGGGTAGCCATACTAATTTGGAAGGAACATTTTTCTAACAAGAGAGTTATATTTTACTCTGATAATCAAGCAGCAGTGAAGACCCTTAGCAAAAGATCTATCAATTTGAGCTTTTCAAGACAACATATATATCAGGCAGGGGTAATGGCTTTGCTGTCAGTTTATCCCATTTCAAGATTGCCAGATTTATTCAATTGCCTCCAGATGTGATTCCCTTTAGGACACCTAGTCCACCTGAAATTTGGATGAGTGGAAAAGAGTAACTATCCAGTTCTTGGGCAATGGGCACAACAATGGCATGCTCATCATTGTTACAGGTATTTAGGAAATTTATTTGAGTTTTCTTCACCATTCTAGGCACTGGTTGGTACCAGTATTGATGCTGGTTTTAATTCAGTGATGTTCAGTGAAGGAAGCACTTAGTACTTTATGCAGACATCTAGCAGCCCTGAGCTGTTTAGCCTACTCACTGGGTCTCCCTGACAACTCTGGCCACTGGCTGGCTACTAGTTTAATTTTGAAATGATAGTTTGATTAGGAGATAGGAAACCACCAGGAGAGCATCACAAGATCCATGTAGACCCAGAGACGGTCACCTTTTGGGTTACATTATTGTCAAAAGCTATTGCATATCAAATGGCTTTTGTTCATTTAATCCTTGAGTCTGGCTTATGCTAGGATTTTTAGAGTGAAAGAGCTGCTTCAGGGCTTGAATTTGGTGATGGGTTTGTAACTAAAGATTATGTGTTGGTCTGATTGAGGAAGTCTAAGATGAACCAATCCAGTCAAGGGCATCAAATCTGCAGAGAGAGAGAGAGAGAGAGAGAAAGAGAGAGAGAGAGAGAGACAGACAGAGAGAGAGAGAGAGAGAGAACTTATTTCACTTGCCCAGTTCATTGGGCCACAGCACACGGGGTTCTTTCCTCTTGTCCAATTTTACATTTAAGGACCTGTCATTTGATCATTGTCATGAACATCAATGTAGCTGTATGTAAGGCTATGGTACAGCAAGGCATTCCCGCACAGGAATATTTTTCACATTCTTTTCATATAGTTAGGATTTTAGTCCTCATACTCAAGGTGCATTCAATTAAAATCCTAAAAAGGACTGGGACATGAATAACTGATGCCTTCCTTTCTTACATTAGAAATTAACAGTCATATTTTATTTTTCAGGGAAAAAAGTGTCGTGGATCTTGGGGGATTTTTTTTGTCAAGAGAGTAGATTTGAAGGCAGCGATTCACCCCAATGAGTTGACATGATTACTGGATCAAAAAACCTGGATAACTCATTGGACTGGTTTTCCAGGCTTATATTGATTTCATCTTTGGGATGTTTGGCACCAACTACTATCCAGATGGACTAAGCCCACTGCCCTGATCATTTGTTTGACAGGCAGAGATTTAACCCTAGTTTTGAAAAATGTGCTGTTAGCTAGACTCTTATCTAACCACCAGATCTTAGTTACTCTGCATCCAAATATGATTGTCTTCTGGTCTACTATTGTATCCAGATTTCATTGGAAAGGTGCTGTGAGGTGTGCTGTCATCGAGTTATGCAGGTGCTTTATCAATCACCAGGTTGTACGATTAGCAAGACTGAACAGCATCCATGTTATTGAACATGGTTATCTGTCATAGCCAGACAAGGACTTTTATGCTTGTGATGGAATTCACCTAAATTATTTGGGTTTTAATTCATTCATCTTGTAGTTACCATTGTCTTTTAATCAACATATTGCCCATAATATTCATTGTTGATTTCTTGATCACACTTTAACATGATTATCTTAGACAATAGGTTATAGCTAAAGGTTGATAAGAGGCCTTTGAACTGGGGAAGAGCTCACCAGTCCTCTTCCCACCCTTCCGTGGTTTTCTCTTTGCAATTGCAGAGGTTGCTCTGAGCACTATCCTAGCTTTTATTATAACTTCCTGTAGCTGAGCAGTCACCGTGTTGCCTCATCCCCCCTTTGTATTCCCCTCGTTATGGTTCAACAGCCTCTTGTTTTATTCACAGGTTGGGAAGACCAGAGACTCATGCTTTCAAAGGCAAGGCCTTAGGGGCAAAAAGCGGTAAGCCCTAACTTTGGTGGGTCGTGAGATCTTCCAAGTGCCTGGGTGTATGCATACAGACTATACTTTGCAGGGCCAGAACAGGCTTGAAGTTGGAAACTATCTGCTTGGCTATGTCTTCTAATGTTTACCTGTTATACTGATTATTATTATTCAATACTAGTGTCATGGTGTTATCATTATTATTAAATGGTTTCAAAGGCAAATCTTGGTTTGTTTTTTGACTTGTCTCAAGTGGCCAAAGATGATGGAAAATGCTGCAACACTGAACACATGTTTGTTGTTGTCATAACACAATAAGGTTAGGACACTCAATATCATTGAAAATGTGCTTTATTATCAGAAAACAATGAGGTTAGAATACTCATCAGTTCTGATTGTGTATGATGATGTCATAACAGAATGAGGTTAGAATACTCATCAGTTCTGATTGTGTATGATGATGTCATAACAGAATGAGGTTAGAACACCCATAATCACTGATCATGTACTTTATCATCATCATTTATTAGCTCTGTTTGCTTTAGTAGTTTAAATGGATGTGAGGCCCCTTTTCAGTGGAGGAATAGGGAAGAAAGCTTCACACAAGATGCATACATTAACTTTATAAAAGGCTACAGTAAGAGAGAGAAATAAAGGGGCTATAAAAATTACTTAAATTTATCACGTAATTAATGGTTAGAGGGCAAAAAATACATGTTACAGAGATGAGTAGGTTCTCTTAGCTATTAAATTAAAAGGGAAAAGAAATATGCTATGTTTAGCATTATCATCAACTAATAAGAAATACTACTGTACAAAAACATTTTATTTGCATTGTACTTGTATTACATAATTTTATAAAAGCAATATGGTTAGAACACAACATTATTCAGCATTACTGAACTTGTTTCTTGGTAATCTCTTAAATTATTTAGATTAGAACATTCAGCATTACTGAAGATGTGTTTGACAGTGCCATCATGCAATGAGGTAAAACACACACACACACACACACACACACACACACACACACACACAATCAGCGTTACTAAACGTGTCTCTGCCAATGTCTTAACACAATGAAATTAGAAAATTCTGCAATATCATAATGCTATAAAAATAGAATATGCAGCAGCACTGAACAGAGGTTGGGGAATGTCATTAAACAGTAACATTAGAACACTCCACATTATAAAGCATGTGTCTGATAATGTCAAAATTATGATATGTCTGTTGGTGTTATAAAACAATGAGATTAACACACTCACATTACTGAACATGTGCTGTGAAGTGCACAAAAACACTGATGTTAGAACTCTCATCATAGCTAAACATTCAGGTAATGCATAAAATAATGACATCTGAACAGCCAGCAATACTGAACATATCACTGATAATGCCATAACACAATGACATTAGAACCAAAGCTGGATCCAGTACTAGGTGATCTAGGCAGTTGCCTAGGGCCCACTGGCTGGAAGGAGTCCCCACTGTCTGGTAAGGACCTTCTGGCCGGGGGATGTCATATTTACTTTAACAAAAAAAAAAAAAAGATATATTTTTTAACATGCAGTTGTGTCTGTTGCATCTGTGCGTCCTCGTCCACAGACCTGTTGATTGCTTTTCCTTTCCATGTTCCATATGCAGAATTTAAATACGAGAAGATGTTCATATACTGCTTATGTGCTGCTTCCATGTGTGGAATGTAAACAATATGCTTGCTGCCCTGATTCTAACACGGACAGAGGTAAGGTATGCATGCATGTGTATCAAATGCCCTAATTAAGAATGGCAGGTTAGTTAATTTGCTCAGCCTCAAACTCTCTATCTTAGTTACAGGAAGCAACAGCCGGATTCTATGATTATCACCTGACCCTATTTGCAAGGGACAGCCTGTCTTTGGGCAGTTGTGTCCTGAGAAAAAAACTAAAAAATGGCAAATGTCCTGAGATTATAGGACACAAAATATATTGTAAGTTTTCTTTAATAGTTGCATAAAACAGTTATTTTATATCTGAAACAACTAAATGTTATATGAAATACCATAAGCAACACGAGTGTTACAAGAATAAGCTTATGTTTTGGTAAAAAAGTGAAGCTCTTTCTTTTTCACTGGCTGTAGGTATGTTTTGTCCTGCAAAATCTCAGATTTCTACAAAAAATTCCCACTTTGGGCATTTGAAAAGGTGGAAACCCTACCTGAATCCTTTACTCCAAGGTGCTAAATAGTTTGATTTTCAGTGGATTTTCAAGGAACTGAGTTTCAAGTGTACTTTCAAGGAATTTAGTTTCAAGTGCATTTTCAAGGAATTGAGTTTGAAAAGCATTTTCAAGGAATTTAATTTCTGTGCATTTTCAAGGGAAGAAAATTTAGTGATGGTCATGCTAAGTATTTACAATATGCGACTGTTTTGTTTAGCAAATAGTCATCACTATCGTGCTATCAAACTTAAAAGTAGTGTTAGTAGCACAATAGGTAGCATACTTGCTTTTGATGCAAAGGGCTGTGAGTTTTACTCTCACAGCATGTACATGGATTGTTGACATTAATTTGCACTTTAAAGGGGGTGGGGGTGCTGCGGTCCTGAGTGTACCTTCGTTGAAAGAGATGCCTATGACCCTGTTGACTTTTTGCCATCCATTCCCTATTGTGATATGACCAGTTTATCAGTTTCTTTTTACTGTAACATAGGCAAGTTTGAATGACATTTTAGAGTTGAAATGTTCTGACCTAGGCAGTTTTGTCATTATTGGTGAACATGTTTTATTTCATTGCTTATTGAAAAAATGTTCAAAACTGCAAATATTTAACGCACACTAACAAGCAGTGCTGTATTATACAAGGAATATAACAATACCATCAGGAAGGCGAATCAAAGAACATCTGCATGTGAAAATGATCCTAAAAATGTATGCAAGGGGGCCTATGGTTTGAAAAACGCCCAAAGGTAAACGTTTTCAATCACTGGCCAGATGCATTTTTTTGAATATGGGTTTTATTGCCATTTCAATGAGTGTGAGTTTCAAGACTAGACAAGTTTAATGTTAATGTTAAGTCTGTTGTGAGACTGTATTGTTTTGCATAACAAATGTCTATCACTGTGCTTTAAAATTTGAAATAAAAGTTTTAAATTAAATTGAAATATCTGTAATCATTGCAGAAGTAAAGCAGAAAACTGCATGCACACTGAAAGGTTTGAATAGTGCTTATAGTAAGTGGGAAGAAATAGCCAAGTAATAGAACACTGGAATGGCTGTGGTGTCTGTGCATTCTGTGTACGGGGGGTGTCAGATCCATTACCATGCCTAGGGCCTTATTTGATCATGATCCAACTCTGGTTAGAACAATTAGTATCATTGAACATGTGAGGTATTCTGATACCCTAATGAGGTTATAATACCCAACATCACTGAACATGTGAATAGTAATGCTACAACACAATGAGGTTAAGACTTTCATTGTCAGTAAACATTTATCTTATGATGCCATAAAACAATAAGATTGGAACAGCTGGAATTACTGAACATGACATCACTGGGCATATGTTTCTTGGTGTCATAACACAATGAGATTAAAACACTGAGCACAGTCAAATGTGTTTTGTAATGTTATAACACAATGAGGTTAGAAGACTAAGCATTGCTGAATATGTGCCTGCTAATGCCAAAAGATAAATGCAATAGAATACCTTGCATTATTGAAAATTTGTGTGGTAATACCATAAAAGAATAAAGTTAGAACACTCGGCATCCCTGAAAGTGTCTCATTATGACAACACAATGAGCCTAGACCTACCACCACCACTGAAAATATATTAGATAATGTCACAAGACAATAAGGGTAGGACACTCAACATCACTCGACATGTGTCTGATGAAGTTATAACATAATAAAAATAGAACACCAAGTACTAATGAACATGTGTCTATAAATGACATAAGGCAATTAAATTTGAAAACTTAGCATCACTAAATATGTGCCCTGTAATGTTACGGCACAATGAAGTTAGAACACATCACTGAATATGTGTCTGATGATGTAATACCATAAAAGTATTAGAACACGGCAATAATAAAATGTACATGTGTCTGCTAATATAAAATAGTAAGGTTAGAAGATACAGCATCACTGAATGTTTGTGTCATGATGTCATAACAGAATGAGGTTAGAACAATAAGTGTTATCGACTGTGTAATTGATAATGCCATAACAAAATCAGATGTGTATGGTAATGTTATGACTAAATGAGGTTGGGACACTCAACACTGCTAAAAATGTTTATATATAACATCAAAAAACAATGAGGTTAAAACACTCAGCATCATGAATATGTTTGGTAATGCCATAACTGAATGATGTTAGAACATTTTCAATCAATGAACATGGGATATCATAACTTAATGAGATTAGAATACCCAGGATTACTGAACATGTATTTGATAATGTCATCATATAAGGAGGTAAAGCACATACAGCAACAATGAACACATTTGTACAAATGTCATAACACAATGACATTAGCACATTCTGCATATATGAAATTACAGTTACATAAGTAAGCTTATCATAACAGTAGAGGTTATAATTGATCATTCTTACAGTAGCCTAAGGTATTTCAGTTATATCCTACTAAAGATATGACCAACTAGTCAGCCTTTCAAAGCTTAAGGGCACCCTTGAAACATTCTAATTACAAGGAACTTGAGCAGAACATCATATAAATGGCAGAGTGCCAAAAGTAACAGACCTTTATTTCTCTAAGATGGGAGGCAATAGCCCTGAAAGGAAAAATCAGGAAATCAGAGGAAACCGAAGGTGGCATTTATACTACAATAGGGATTTCTCTTATTCATCATTATTGTAAGTGGGAACCATTTTGAAGGTGCACTTCCTGTTTATATTTCAGGGATACAGGTGACCCATAGAAACAGGGAGGTAGATGGAGGGAGAAGGAGATGATGGAGTAGTGAATGAAATGAAGGAGAAAGCAAATATCAAGACCAGAGAATGTGTGCAGAATTCTGAGGAAAGGTTTTAAAGAAACCTGACTGATGGTGATGAGTCAGCAAATGATGGATAAATAATTACAATTCTACAGCTGAGAGGGTTTTAGGATAATTTTATGTAAAGAAATGATGGTGCAGAGTGAGACAGAAAATATAGATGTTTCCTGTGGGGGGGGGGGGCATTATGGAGAAAATACAAAAGGAGGCTGCAGAGACCATCCTGAAGAATAGTGATGAGATGGAGAAGAAAACATATGCAGAGAAAGTAAAAAAGTCAACATTTAAAAAAAAATGAATGGGAAAAGCAAACTGCAGATAGATTTCCTGTGTGCTTAAGCAGCTGTCACAGAGTGTGCTAACCCGTTTACCCTCTATTGCAACAACTGCATGTGCCTAAATCCTATCTCTAATCCTGGATCGATTCTTTGCAATGGAAGACTACTGAACATCTAAGTTAATTTTTACCATCTATTGCAACAACTGTGTGTGCCTGAGCCCTATCTCTGACACTGGATTGTTTCTTTGCAATGGGGAACTACTGAACACCTAAGTTCATTTCTACCCTCTGTTGCAACAACTGTGTGTGCCTGAACCCTATCTCTGATCTCAAATTGCTCCTTTTCAATGGGAAACTACTGAACACCTAAGTTAATTTTTACCCTGTATTGCAACAACTGCATGTGCCTGAACCTACCTCCAATCTTGGATCGCTCTTTCGCAATGGGAAACTACTGAACACCTAAGTTAATTGTTGCCCTCTATTGCAACAACTGTGTGTGCCTGAACACTGTTTCTGATCCTGGATTGCTCCTTTGCAATGGGAAACTACTGAGCACGTAAGTTAATTGTATGTCCACTTACAATAAATTTGTTTCTGTACATTGGAAGTGAGATAGTAAAGTGACATGCACACTACCTTGGCCCAGCTCTGCTGATCTTCCCTTCTTGTCTTGTCCTATTTCAGCCTGGTAGGCCATAGTCCCCCCACACTTAGTGAGCTGGCTCTATGTTCCTTATAGCAAAGTAGCTAATGTTTACAACTGGCAAGTCAAGATAAATAACAGCAACTGCAATTCTATAATCTCATAGAATTTTCCTGAGTAAAGCTGTGATATATCCCACTAAAAGTGTCTGTTGCTTATTACAGTGCAAACTAATTTTAGATATTCTGCACTGACCTGTACCGTTGGTTTCACTCACTGATTGTTCTTCTAGTCGTAGGTTCCTGGCTTATTGATGGTCTGGTTCTGCTCACTCCCCTACCCTACCCCAAATCTCACCCACTCCCACTATCCCTACATTTATACTCTTAGAACCACATCCACTCACTAACTTCAACAAACCACCACCAATACCTCCCCTTCCCACTTATCATTACCACACCCACTTCTTTCCATTTCAAACTTCCTATCCAGCTTTCTGCTATCCTACAATTACTAAATTACTTCTACCTTTCTTTCCATATATTACACCCACTCAGAACTCCTTATATCTCCTCTATAATTTAACTTTTCCCTTCCACCTTATCCCTCTTAGCTACCTACCTATCCCTGTTTAGTCTACATGACCTTTCTATGCCCTACACTTCTATAACAAACTCTCTAATAAAACTAAACTGTGAAACCCTTACTTCCCCAAATCCTCACACCATGCTGACTTATACCTTACACATACTCTCTCTCTTATTTCTCTTCTCACTCCTATTCTCATTCACATTTCAGACTACTCCAAACCCTGTTCCCTTGCCACCTATATGCTCCGCTGTCACTATTCCTCTATTTGATCAATGCAGCTCATATACAGGCAAATCATCTAGCCTCCATCAAATTATCTCCCTTTACCAATACAACAAGAACCATGGTTCAATAATAAACTTCTTCCTCATCTGCTTTGACAACTACCTTGCCAAATTCACTGCTAACCAATACCTAGTATTTTTTTATCTTGATTTTCTACCTAACCCTTATGTGGGGATATCCAACCAAACCCCGGCCCTATATCTACCAGTCAATCCATAACTTCAATCAAGCACAACTCCCACAAATCCCTATATATGGTTACTGTAAACCTCCAAAGTATTTGCAACAAACTTTCTGACTTTCATGCATAGATTTCACACAACCAGCCAGAAGTTGTCACTACTGACACCTGGCTAAAGCCATACATTAAAGATACCAAATTTCTGCCCCAGGGTTTTAAACTCTAAGATCTGATAGACTCCATAAAAAAGGAGGTGAAATTGCAGTATTATTCCCCAATACCTATGATATAGCCCCATATACAAATACCATTCCATAATGTTCCAATGCAGAAATTCTCATTACTTTCCTAAAAATGAACAGGCAACAATATACCCTTATTGGGAAAATATCTTAGCTTGGATTTCTTCTAATATCAAAAATGAAACTATCATCCTAGGTGATGTAACTATCAACTGGCTAGATTGCTGCTTAAACTTTCCTTCTTCAAATATTAACCTTTACAACTTTACTCAGCTAATTAATTCTCCTACAAGATCCAGTAGGGACAGTGACAATGGCTCCATTCTCAACTGGATTCTAGTTTCTGATGCAAATAAAATATCCTCAGCTGGTACGCTACCAAACACCCTCAGTGATCACCTCCCTGCCTTTATTCATTGAACTCCTCACTCCTATCAGTTTCAACATCAATATAAGGAACCTCACAAATTTAATCCTCAAATCTTCATAGACCCACTAAAAAAGATCAATTGGAACATATTAAAAATCCTTCCTCTTGATGAGGCAGTCAACTACTTTAACGTCACATTTCTAGAAATACTCGATAGCCTTGCTCCCATTCACCTAAAAAGGATCAAGACTATCCATTCCCCTTGGCTAACTAAGCAAACCAAACAACATATGCAGAAGGGAGACAAAATTTGGAAAACTTGGCTGTTAAATTAACCCCCCCCCCCGACCTGGTAAAGTTCAAGCAACTGTAAAATCCAAACAACTCTGTAACCAGGTAAAAAGGCTAGTCAACAAAGACAGAAAAGAGCACTATATAAAACTCCAGTCCAACAATAAAAGGAACTCCCAAAAATTCTGGCATTCTATCACATTACTGCTAAATCCTAGTACAAAGTGCAGCTCTTGTCCACACCCTGACAATTTACCTGAAAAAATAGCTTCTAACTTTAATTCACTACTCATTTTCCCCAAGCATCTCTCAGTAGAAGAAATACAACACCTTCAAAAGTACCCTCTCACACCTCTTCCTTTATACCCTACCATGAGCCCAAAACCCACTCTAAACCTACTTTCTCTTTAAACCCCATTCCTATCTCCATAAGAAAGAGACTCCTTCTCAAGTTCAAACCTTGATCTACAACCCCAGGCAGCATACTTGCTAAAGATAATGTTGCCCTCCCAATCAGTATATTTCTCAATAGATCTATTTAATAATTCTATGTTCCTAAAATCTGGAAAAAAAAACATTTATTCTCCCTCTTCACAAAGGTGGTAACAATTCTGATACCTCAAATTTCTGGATCATCACCATTCTCTCCCCTATCTCCAAGGTCCTGGAAAAATGTATCCATATTCAACTACTACAATTCCTACAACACAACTAAATCCCCTCACCTACACAACATGGATTTAGACCAGGCCATAGTACCACTATTGCCCTTATATCAGTAATGTACAATATTAATAAAGCCAGCGACTCTGGCAAAATCTTCTCCACCCTCGTCATAGACCTCTCCAACCTTTTTGATACTGTCTCACATCCTCTACTTCTATCCCAACTCTCTAACACCAACCTATCCTCTCCACATCCTCTACTTCTATCCCAACTCTTTAACATCAACCTATCCTCTCCTACATTCAAATAGTTCTCTAGTTAGTTAGCAAATAGGAAACAGGCTGTCAAATGCCAAAACTCTACCTTCTCATATCTTAACACTTCTACAGTGGTTCCCCAAGGTTCTAGTCTAGGTCCCATCCTATTTAGCATTTTCATTAATAATTTTGCCTCCTCTATATGCCAGAGATCACTAATTCGATACATTGATTATTTGACCATTATATGTTCTGCTGATTCTATACCCGACCTACTTCACACAACTCATTAGCCTTCACCAGCACAGAAAATTGGATGTACAATAACCACCTATCCCTCAATCCTAATAAAACAAAGATGGTCACTATACATTCTCAAAGTAATTCAATAATTGAGGTTGTCAGCCAAACCAAACTTCTAGGAGTAACAATAGATGAAAGTCTAAAATTTGATTTGCATATACAACACTGCTTTAGCAAAACTCAAAAAATTAGGAATTCTTTATAGACATTATCACTTCCTAAGCCCTTCCAGAAAACACACCCTTGCTTCTACCTACTTTCTACCCTCACACATATATGGTGCCCCCTCTTCTCATCAACCTCCATTCCTCTCTAAAAGCAAGCTGGAGACATGCTACAATAAAATCTCCAAATTTGCAACAAACTCCAGATACTCCACTCATCACTGCACAGCTCTACATTCACTGAATTGACTAGAATTGCCACACTATCTTATCTACCTGCAACTTACAACTGCACACAAAATAATCTACAAACCATCAGACTGCCATGCCCTTAGTTCTATTTTTTTTCCTTCTACAGTCCAACAAGGACTCTCAGATCTAGGAATCAGCATTTTCAGCAGGTCTACAAACCAAACATACCATCCTTTCAGCTTTTTTACAACTGTACAGTATCCAAAAACTGGAATGCTCTAGAATTACCTAATAGAACAACTCAGAATCCTGCCTCTTTCAAAATCTCCTTATGACACTATCTATCCTCCATGTATATTTGCAACTGCACCGTCTCCCCCCTTTAAAACTAGCCTTCATATGCCTAATCCATAACATTGTGGCTCTTATATCTGCTATTTCATAATGTTGGCAGATAACCTGTCTATTCTGATTCTCAGAAAATGTACACAATGTTACCTTTTAACTTGGTTACTTACTAGTCTGTTATCTATTGTTATCTACCATTCAGTGAACTGGTAATATTGTTAATCTTGTTGTATATAATTTTGAAGCTAATTGTCACTTATGCAGTCACATGTATTCTCATTGCACATATTCTAGTTTATGTTTTATGTTCATGTTTATGTTACAATGGAGCTTTTCTCCACAGGCCTCCACTTAAAATGAGCTCTTAATGGCCCAGTGGACCATCCTGGTAAACAAAATGTAAATATATAAGTAAAATAAAAGCATAGTAATAGATCAGAAGACAGAAGAAAATGAAAATCCGAAGTACATGGTAAGAATTAAAAGTAAAGAAGACAAATAAATGGACAAGTATGAAATGAGGGACAATTTAATAGCTTATCTATGTATAGTGTGGGACAATTTAATAGCTCCTTTGTGTGCAAAAGCACATGAGGTAAGAGCATGTATTCTTATTAACAAAGATACATTTTGTGGCATTATATTTGTGATTGTATTTTTTTTTCCAATGGAAAACTTTCTTGGAGAACATGAGAAAAAAAAAAAGACAGTAACCCATGTAGCCTTTACATGATAAAACCATTTAATAGGGAATTAAAAAGAAGATTAATGTACAAATTTAAACAGAGATAGAAAGAAAGACTTTGAAAGGACATTTGAAAGCTTAATGTAAAGAAGTACTGGACATTGCAAAAGTTTATGACAAAAGGAGTTTATGGACTGGTATTGGGATTGTAATATTCTGTTAAAAGTAGAAAGAGAAAAAGTTATACATGATAAATGTGAGAATGGGGTATTGTACAATACTGGGGACAACCCAAAACATGATTTTATTTTTTATTTATTTTTTTTTTGTGGAAAAGAAGGACATTTGATAAGTAACTGTAACAAAATAAATGTTTATATTTGTGGAGAAATGGGACATGATGCAAATAATGTGAAGTGAAATGTTATAAATCTAACAAAATTGGACATTTATGGATGGATTGCAAAAAATGAAAATAACAGTAAGGAAAAAAGACAAAGAAGAAAATGAGCAAAGAGACGTAATTTTAGAAGCAGTAGAAACAGAAGAAAAAATAAATGAGAAAAAACAATAAAGAGGATATAGTAGAATAAAGTTCTGATGAAGACATAAACTGGGAGGTAGCAAAAGGGAAAAAAAAATCTATTAGGAAATGGGTAAAAAACAGAAAAAGAAAAGCTGCAAGGATAACTACAAAAGATAAAAAGAAAGGAAATGGATGAAAAAGAATATATCTAGCTAAAAATTGGGGCTTGGTATAACGGTTAAGGTGTTTGACTCACAAACACAAGGTTTAGTGTTTGATTCTCACCTTTGGGGTGGAAATTGGTTAAACTTGCAATAGCCTATTAAGAAAACTACCCTAGTAATCTGTTATGAAACCATGAAGCTAAGAAAAGGTGAAAATGAAAATTTTAGAGAACTTTCAGCAAATGTGAATTGTGTTAAGACTATAGTAAGAAGAATAGGCATTTTGCAGTGGTGTAATGCATGTGATGTATATGCAATAATAGTAAAAAAGATTTTTAACAAATGAAGAAAGATTACAGAGAAACTATGGGGAGGAAAGATAATTTGGAATTTGGAAAATGCAGATGTTTAGCCATATTCTGTAGAAATACAGTAAAGATATTAGATGTAACTTTAGCAAAAACTGGGAAGATTAACCATTGTACATTTAAAATGGAAAGAGCATGTACATATAGAATTATACATTATATGCTTGTGCTAACTGTAAAGAAAGAGAAAGCTTATTTCATCAGATTTTAGACTATGTAGTGATAAATATGAATATTATATTGATAGGAGACTTTAACTATGATTTAAGAGACAAGTGTAAAAAAAAAGGAAAAGATATAAGAAGAATGTTAGAAGATAAAAGATGTGGTAAGTTAAAACTTTGGACAAAAATTCATGGAGTTGCAAAAGGTGTATGTATAGAACTGAAATAGATTATTTTATAGTATCAGATTTAGTGATAGGAGAAGGAGAGGTAGTTGAAACAGGATTTTCTGATCATGTCGCAATATTGCTAGAGATAAAAGTAAACAAGGAATATATAAAAATAGGCAAAGTAATAAAAAGGATAAATGAGAAAACATGGAATGAAGAAGGAAAGAGATTAGTAACACAGCTATGGAAAGATTGTGTTACTATGAGAACATTTTATAAACAGTGGTCTGAATGGTGGATGATATTTAAGAAAAAATTAAAAAAAAACATTTTTACACTAGCAGTATGCTGTGAGAAAAGTAGAGAAAGAAAAATATAAAGCAACATATAATGATGCATTCAATTATTTAGAACATAATGATATAAAGTACTGTGACAAAGAAAATGAATTATATGAAAGAAATCAATAAAAAATGCAAGAATTGTTATGTAAGCAAATGTACTTTTTAGAAAGAAAAAGCGAACAAGTATAAAGTTACTTAAGCAGATTAGCAAAGGAAGATGGTAGTGTAATAAGAGAAATAAAATTGTAAAAGGTGAAATAGAAAAGACACAAGAAAGGATTATGAATAGTGTAGCACAATATGTGCAACAAATGTTTAAAGAAAAAAAAAGGTAGCGAGAAAAACACATGGAAAGCAAAAAAGTTACAGAAAAAGATAATAAAGAATTGGAAAAGGAGATTTTTTTTAAGTGAGCTAGATAAAGTATTAATCCAAGTAACTATAGATTTGACTGCAGGCCCAGATAGAATAGGGTATGAAATGCTTAAAAATTTAAGGGACTGGCAAAAAAAATAAATAAATAGAGAATTTGAACAAAATGTTAAATGAAGGTTTTATGTACAAATAATTATGTAGTGGAATATTTAAATTCATATGACAGAAGGAAGATAGAAGAGAATTAAAAAAATGGAGACCAATAGTATTGAATATTAATTATTAGAACATCTTTATGAAAATAATTCAAAAGAGATTTGAAGCTACAATGGAAAATATTATGGAAGACAGCATATATAGTATAAAGGGAAGGGTTGTCAAGAATTATTAATGATAGTTATAGAAATTATGGAAGATATGAACAGAAAAGAAGAAGCAAAAATTGTGATAGGATATATTAATAAAACATTTGACACAACTGGACGTGGAATCTTATGGGTAATAATGAAAGAATAAAATATAAGTGAGAAAGTCAGAAAATGATGTATGTCAGCATATAGTAATAATAAAGTAAAAATATGTGTAAATGGCTGCTGATGCCAAGAGGTACATATGAAGAGTGGTATAAGATAGGGATGTCCAATGAGCTGCATACTTTTTGCAATAGTTATCAATGTGATAGTATGTGAAAAACATTACAAAATGAAGAAGGCAGAGTATATAACACCTGTTAAGAATTCCAGTTTTGTCACAATATGTGTGTGACATTATAATAATTGCAAAAAATAAAATATAGATAAAAGAAGTAATAATTTATATAAAGGAGTGTCTGGAGATGATAGGGGTGGTTTTATATAAAGAGAAAAGTAAAGGATTGGGTGATGTAATAAACATTGGAGTATATATTTTGCAATTAATGAAATTTCTGTGTTAGATAAAAATTTGGGATTAAAGATGTAAGTAGAAGGAATAAAGCAAACATGTATTTTCTGGAGAGCATATAAATTATCATTCAGAAAAAAAGTCTCACTTGATAAATTGAGCATTGATGGGAAAAATGGCATACTTACCAAGTGTATTTATGTTGCCAACAGCATTTGAAAAGGAATTGTTGCAGATAATATTTTCATTTGTATGGGGCTGTAGATTAAATCTAGTAAAAATATGGGTTTTGTATGTAAATAAAGAAAAGGAGGTTTAAAGTTAATTAACCAAGTGGTATATGCCACCTCACTAAATTTGTACAAAGTGTTAAAAGTGGACAAATGAAATACATGAGAGATTAGTAGTAAAACTGTATAAATATTATGTATGATAAGTTTTGAGTTATGGTAAAAAGAGTAAAAGAGTGTATAAATGAAGAAATAAAATGTTACCATGAAAAAATATTTTTGTGGAAAATAAAAGTTGATGATATAGAAAAAAGATAGAAAAGTATGGTGTATGAATGTAATGATAAAACATTATTATGTAAAACCATGGGGAAAACATTATTATGTAAAACTATGGGAAAATCTAACAGATGAAAAAATTAAAGCTATAAAAATAACAAGCAAACGGTGTAATTAGAAAGTAGAATGCCAATACTTTTTGTGGAGACTGGTAATAGATAAACTGCCAGTAAAAGGAAATATGCCATATAATAAGAAAAGTGATAGAATGTGTTTACATTGTGAAGAAGAAGTAGAAACTACTACTTCATGGTGTGACCTAACCAATGAGGACATTACTCAGGGGGTTGCAGTGTTCTCCCATGTTTATGAGGACCAGGTAAAGGATGTTATTACCAGTACTGGATGTGTAAACTAGCTGGTTGAGGTTGTTTGTGTTTATAAAGTTCAAGAATCTCTACAACAAAACCCTGGAAATACAAAATAGCAACTGCAGAAATGGGTCTGGAGGGCAGTGACAGCTACTGCAAGAGTGATCTATTAGAGCTTCTACTGTTATGCTAAGTTCACTTGCATTGCTATATTATGTTCAACAGTAAATTGCTGTTGTAATAGCATAATATATTTGGGTAGTCTACAGTCGCTCAGAGACAAAAGGGATGAAGAAGACATTAAGATTCATGGATGCCCTGGATAATAGTACTTGCAAAGGATGTGCTACACTTGGAAAATAAATTTAGTTTGTAGTACTTCAAAAACGTATGTGCAGAGAGCCAAGTTGCTGCCTCTAGAATGCTTCTAGAGGCTACCCTTTTGAAGAAAGCCAGCTAAGAAGCCGAAGCCCTTGTGGATTAGGCCCTAGTCCTTCATAGAAGTAACTTGTTATGGTGAGAATAGCAAAAAGAAGTAGCAGGAAACAAACATCTAGAAATTGTCTGTTTTGACACTGGTAGTCCTTTCCTCTCACCTTAATAGGAGACAGTCAGATCATCAGCTTTCTTGGTGTCATTTTATGAATGTAGTACCTGAGCTTCCTTGGACATTGAGAATATGAAGAATTTTTTCTTCCTTGTTTTTACACTCACAAAAATAGAAAGATTAATAGACTGACATAGTAACTCTGAGACTGCTTTAGACATAAATAAAAGACTCATTCTCAAAGAAACCATGTCCTTTTGGAAACAGTAGTAGATGTGACTCATCACAAGAATGTGTAACTCAAATACTCATCTAACAGAAGTCAGATCAATGTGTAAAACTCTTCCATGTTAAGAAATTCAAATCAGCCTAATAGTGCTGGTTCAAGCACAAAGTTAAGATTCCAAGGAGAAACCACATGATTTCCAGGTAGATGGATATGTAAAAACCCTTTCCAAAGAACTACTTGACTTGAGGAGAGTTAGAAAGGGAACAATTTAAGGTCAGACAAGCCAAAACGGCCAACAAATGAACCTTGATAGAGCAGTAAGAAATGCCAGAGGACAATACATCACACATAAATAATCAAGAAACAGAGGCAGCTAAGTTTTTAAAGGGTTCTGGTTCTTGAAATTAAACCAACTAGAAATCTTTTCTGTTTGCACATATATGAATTCATAGCATCAAGTTTTTATAGGTTTATAGAGGGTTACAGGCTAATGGCCCTAGGGCCTTTACAAGATTAATCATGTTATATCAGTGTTCCTTAATTGACTTTAGTTAGATGGTCATTATTTGCAGAGTGAGTCTATGATCAGCACAGACTGCCCCTATCCATGAGGGACATAGGTGCCACTCCTGGGGTGAATTTATGGTCTTCCATTCAATTTTCTAGGTTGCGCTTAAATAGGGTCATTGAGGAGCTCTGCTTCATGTGAATTGGGAGTTTATTCCAGAGGAGCAGCAGTCTCTGGGAAATATAGTTGCCTCTTCAGCATATTCTGTTAATGCCACATGCTAGGATGAAATCCCTGGAGTGAGTTACTCTTGTCCCATTTGATTTGTGAGTGTGCAGCATTTCCATTAGGGCAGGGTCTGAGACTGCTCTGTAGGCCAGGCACAGGTCACCTCTTGGCAGCTTGTAGGATACAAAGTACAGTGACAGGGCTTTCAGTCTTTCCATGTAGGTCATGTTTTGGAGGTCCTTAATTTTCTTGGAGAGAAATCTCTGTGGTCTCTCCAGCTGCTGCAGGTGTCTGGTGAGGTTGAGTACAGAGGAGCTATAACATCCTTAATCTTGGATGTGATGATCTTACTTATGATATAAGCAATGTAGAAGTCTTTCCTTACTACTGTGGACACATGGTGATCGAAGTTTAGATTGTTATCAACCTGTATTCCCAAATGTTGCATGACTTGGTTTGAGCTTAGGGGGTTGCTGTCAATATTGTAATTTGCAGGGACTTTCTCTTTGCCAAAGAGGATAATAATGCACTTTATTTGCATTTAGTTTTAGCCCTTGGCTTTAGCACCAATCATTTATTTGTGTTAGCCCCTTTTGTAATATGTTAACATAATTTGTAGACTCAACGATTGCACTTAGTTTGCAATCATCAGTGAACTTGGCAAGCCACAGGGCATCTACTTTCACCTGGACTTCTGAGAAATAGATTTCAAATAGCAGTGGGCCCAGCAAAGATCCTTGCGGTATGTCAATTGTAACTGATCTTTTGGTAGAGGTGGAATCACCAACTTTGACAGTATGTGTTCTGTTGTTGAGCCAGTAAGCTACCCATCTAGTGACGTATGGGTTAATCCCCAGCTGTGAAAGTTTTTCAATGATACCTGAATGGGAGATTGTGTCAGAAGTCTTGGAAAAGTCAAGATAAGCAGTATGTACAATTTTGCCAACATGATCTGCCCTTAATGAAGCCAAACTGGGTTGGGTCATGAGTTTGAAGGTCACCTATAACCTTGTTGATAAGGTCCATGATGATTCTTTCCATGACTTTGCAGATAAGGCTGGTTAGGGTTATGGGTCAAGAGCTTCCAGGGTCAGTTGATGGACCCCCTTTGTGTATGTGGATTACTATTCCTGTTTTCTAATCTGCTAGAACAAAGCCGGTGCTCAGGCTGAGATTAAACAGAGTCCCAAGTGGTTCTGCTAGGTCTTGTTTTAGATTGTTTAATATGCAGCCTGGGATGTTATCTGGTCCCATAGATGCCATGCTTTTAGCCTTGAAGAGAATGGATATGTGCTGCTCTTTGAAAATTCTAGGTAGAGGACTGGTGTCAATTATGCTTTGGGGTATGGCTGGTAGGGACAGGGAGTTGAAGTTTGCAACAAATTTGTCAGCTAGCAGGTTGGCAATTTCCACAGGTTCAGTCTGAGATGTACAATCCACTATACATTTAGCACATAGCTGAGCATTCTGTTTTAGATTTTGAACATTGCTAAATAATGTATTATGATAATCCTTAGCTAAGGATACTAATTTAGCTTCATAACTAGCTTTAGAGGACTTTGCAAAATATCTGATTATCTGATAGACATCAGTTTCTCCCTTTTGTTATATAACCTACTTATGCTTGAGATCCACCAGGGTGGCCTGTTTTTTCAGGAGGACCTGGTTTTGATCCAGTGAGGTACAGCCAAGTCTATATAGATGGTTATACAAGGCATTTGTATGCTCCTCTGCATGCATAGGAGTGATTGTTGGCTGTGTCAGGGGGCTTGAAACATTTTATACCATCACCTAGTAGGGTGTAGTTTGCTTTGGAGAACTTTTTTCATTTTTTTTTTTTTTTTTTTTTTTTGCTTTGTGGGGATGTCAGCACTGATCATTACTTTGAATGAGACAGATTTATGGTCTGACCTTACCAGGGAGTGCAACACACATGAGGTAGTGCAGTGACCCCCCCCCCCCATTGGTGAGTAATAAGTCTAGGACATTTGAGCCCCCTTATGTGGTGCAGACTAGTTGCTCCAGGGCATTTGTATTGACAAAATGTTGGAACCTCTGGGCAAGAATCTTTGTGCCCATATTGCCAAATTGAAGGAAGGATAGTTGAAATCTCCGGTGACCAAAGTGTTTGACTGCACAGTGAATGACTCTATGAATGATTGTTACTTTGAACAAGACAGATTTATGGTCTGACCTTACCAGGGAGGGCAACACACATGAGGTAGTGCAGTGACCCCCCCACCCATTGGTGAGTAGTAAGTCTACGACATTTGAGCCCCTTATGTGGTGCAGACTATCTGCCCCAGGGCATTTGTACTTGACAAAATGCAGGAACCTCCAGGCAAGAATCTTTGTGCCCATGTCGCCAAATTGAAGGAAGGATAGTTAAAATCTCCTGTGACCAAAGTGTTTGGCTGCAAAGTGAATGACTCTAGTAAGTCCAGGTAGGTGGTGTGCTTCTTTTGGTTCATGGTGGGGGGCCTGTAGCTAGCAATGATGTGGTAGGGTGTTTTCCCTATAGTTAGTTGCATCTGGAGTAGCTCAAGAGAGTCATACTGCTTAACCAGTCTTGAGGTGTATTTGGCTTTAATGAAGCTAGATACACATTCACCTTTGGTTCCTTCACACTTGTTTTGGGGTCTGAATGTGTGGAATGCATTGTATCCTTACACGGCGGGGGTGATCTCTGCAGCCTTGGGCCACATGACAATGACTTCACAAACAGCATCTTCCAAGATGAGGAATGGTTCCAGGGAGTGCAGTTTCTGTTTAGGCTCTTAGCATTAAGCAGTATAACCATGAGTTTGTTTGACTAGTTTCTTGTCTCCTGACTTGATGGACTCAGATACAGTGTCGCCCACCTACACTGTCTACCTAAAAACCTAGAAATAAAAGATGTGCCTCAGCCTACAGCTTGTGACTCCACAGTAGTCTTAAGCAGGGTATTGGGCAACTCACCTTCTTTTTCCTCCAAGTTCCATAGTCTGGTGGTAGTGCCATAACTCTGCATGCCTGGATTAGGTATGGGAGAACCAAACCCTTTAAGTGCAGAGGACAGCAGAGGTGCAGAATCTGTTGCCATTGTTGATATGAATTCCTCTAGAGATTTTCCCACTTGTTTAATGCATGCAAGAAAAGAGATAGAAGAACCATCACACCTTAGGCTACAGTCTCTGACTGGGTTATCACTAGAGTTAGTGGCTGTGTCAAGATCCATTGTTCAGACAGTTAATTATGAGGTACAAACTTGCTTTATGAGTACCACAGAGATCACACCCCTGTTCAACCACACAGATATCCTGATTTTGAAAGAGATTTAGAATCTGATATTGCAGAAGTGTCAGGGCCTGATTTGTCAGCTTCCTCTGACAATGAACAGGTGCAGAAACACAAACAGAAGTTTTCTTTTTTTCCAAATGCTGGCTAGATTTATGGACATATTCAATTGGGAGCAGTCTTTGGCCACTCCAGAGGTCAGCAGGGTATATGATCTTCAGGAAAATGAGGACTCAAACATGGCAACCTTCCATTCATTAATCCCAACATTAGAGTATGTTTTTAAGAAAGCTTGCAGTACTCCTCTATTGAATGAATACTTGACTAAAAAAGTGTTTAGGACATTCAGGATGTGCTTGACCATGACTAGTCTACAAGCTACTTTGTCTGTGGATCTTGCTGCTGTTTTCCTTGCAACAAAAAAGACTCTGCCTTCATTAAATCACCAAACCACAAAAGAGTAGAAAGCATACCAAACTACACAGGCCAGCAAAAAAAATGCCACAAATCTGGTTTTAAACAATTTAATAACACTCTAGCACCTTGGCTTAAACCAGCCTTCATGGAGTTACAAAATATTCACTACAAAACATCCATATATATACATCCATATATATATATATATATATATATATATATATATATATATATATATATATATATACACACACACACATATATACAATTAAATACAACTAATTAAACAATAATTTAATTAATTAGTAATTTATAAAAAAATTAAAAACTTAAAGAAACACCCTCCAGTTACAGTCATTATTTTAAACCCACCGGAGAAAGTATATTAAACTTTAAAATATTCAACGTTTCTTTATATAATAGCTTCTTTTTTACTACCCCCTCATCAGTCACTAAAATCTCTTCCAAAATACACGCTCTTAGTGACAAAAAAATTGCTATTGTGACAAGTAAATAGTGTGAAGCTATAGGACTCATAACATTATTATTTTTAATGTCCTTAATATGCTCTTGAAGCCATAGCTTAAATCTCCTTTTAGTTTCCCCTATATAGAACAAATTACAGGGGCAAGATAATGCATATATAACTGACTTTGTCATGCATGCAAACACAAAAATAGGACAAAATCTAACACCATCGATTCTTTCAAAACTCTTTATACTGTTAGGACAGACTGAACACCTTCCACAAGGTAAGGTGCCATATTCAGAAGGATGTAAACTTATCTCTTCACCTGGTAATACAAATTTATTATGCACCAGCATGCCTTTGACATTCCTACTTCTTTTAAATGAAATACTAGGAGTTCTATAAAGATTTTTTACACCATCCATATTAATCAAATAAGGCCAATAATATTTAATGGCTTCAATAATTTTATCACTTAAAATATTATAAACAGTAACAAAGTAAACCTTTCTACCATCTTGCAATATTTTCACCTCTCTGTTATCATTTCTCTTACTAACAAAGAGCCTATTATACATTGAGTAAGTATCAGTTAAGTTATATAAAGCATTCAAAATAACTATTTCATCATATCCTCTCTGTTTAAAATTAACAAAAGTATTTAGTATTTTACTCTCTAATTCAATTTCATCATTACACAATCTACTAACACTTAAAAGTTCATTATAGGGTAACGTTTCCATAGTATGTGGGGGATGGCAGCTTCTACTATCCAAGATGTTACAATCTCCAGTTCCTTTTCTATATATATACTGGTTATTATACTATCATTCCTGATTGTCAAAGCAACATCTAGATTGTTAACTGACTTTCCCAACTGTAAGCCATCAAATTTTAACTGAAAATGATTGATATTTAGGTCATTAATAAATTAAAGGGCTATTTCGTCACCACCCTTACACAGAAAAATTAAATCATTTGTATATCTAAAGTATAAAACATCAAAATTACTAAAAAAAACTCAATCTATATATAAATTCAACTTCAAAAGGTCCATAAACAGGTTAGCATACATGGGTGTGAAAGAAGCACTCATGGCAGTACCCTGTAATTGATGGTAAAAAAAGTTATTAAACTCAAAAAAATTATTAGTTAAGCAAAAATAAATTAATTCCATCACATAATTGCTCACAGGACTATCCCCCAAAAAGAACTTCACAGCTTCCATTCCCAACTCATGGGTAATATTTATATAGAAGCATTTCACTTCTTTAACTATCCAATAATAGTCTTTTTCACATTTAATATCCTTCACCTTATCAAGGAAATAAAAAGTATCCTTAATATAAGAATTTAACTTAACTACACAATTCAAAAGATATGAATGTAGAAAGACTCCCGTATTATGAAGGAAATAGTTCTGTGCTGCCACTATAGGTCTATCAGGAGGTGGACTAACATTTCTATGAGTCTTTGGCAAGCAATATATTTAGCCATAAAACTACCCTCAGTGTTAAATTTATATTGAACATCCTGTCTTGTAAAATAACCTAATCTCAAGCCTTTAGTTACTAATTCTTTAAAGTTTGTTACAGCTTGATAAAAAACATTAATATTTACTGCCCTATGCACTTGACCACCAGATAAATGGTCCATACACATTTTCAGGTTTTGTTTACAATGCATCCCAACAATTTTTCTACCCTTATCTGAGGGTTTTATAACAATATCCAACCTTTTACATAATTTCAACAAAGACTGCCATTCATTTTTACTCAAATTATATACTACATTTTTCTTCTCAAAAGAGAAATCATTCAAAATTTTTTCCCATGCAAAATTAGCATCTTTGAAAATTGCAATATAACTTGATTACAAAAAGGGGGTAAGTACTAGTATAAGTAACCCTGACCATATTTAAAGTACAGTATGCATTGACATTCTCATCAGCATCAAAAGAATTACAAGAAAAAAGTCTAACAATTCATCTTCACTTACAGATGCAACATCTTCATCAATTAAATCACATCTACTATCAAGTTCATAATTAATCAAATACAATTTTCCTACCAATTTAAAAATTTCTGCTTTTATAAAATGTGCTCTAGGTAGAGAAGTTGGAATAAACTTGGGACCATATTGTAAAACAGACTTTTCAGTCTCACTTAGAGCAACCCCAGATAAATTCACAATAAAGTTATTAAAATCAAAACTCTTTGTACATTTAACTACAATACCAATATAATTAATGTCAATATTTAGTCCTTTTACTTTGCTTTTTAAACTGTTGAACTTCTCTGTTACCTTTGTATCTCCATTTATATCCATTCTGTTGCTTCCCTTGTTGTTTTCCTTGGCCCAGAAATGTATAGTTCATGGAACCGGGTTGTTTAGGGACAGGTTGTTGTTTGTCTTTTGACTTTTTCCCGGTAAGGAGTCGCCACAGCGGAACTCCAGTCCGCTAATGATTGGCAGTAGATTTTTTTTTTACGAAATGCCGAGGTGCCAGTTCTATGCCCAGCCTTCAATGAAGGCAAGCCCATTTACGCACACATGTCTTTTGAACGCTACCCAACCACGGGTAAAGGTGGATAATCAGTATTATCATAGTCAGAGCCAGCAGATGTGTTCACCCCATCCATTGAAGTGAAGAAAACATTTTGGCATCTCTTAGATCTACTGGAAGAGTTTTTAAAGCCTCTGGTACCATTCTGATTGGCTAGTTTTTTAAAAGCTAATCCAGAGTCATAATCGCGAATGTCCCATTGCAACTTATTAATCTTGCGTTGTATAATTCCACTAGAGTTCTCCTCTAGTTTAATATTCAATGAACACAACTGTTCAAATTTAGAGCCACCAAGCTGCCCAGATAATATATCACAAGCAGCTGTGATGTCATCCTTCACTTTGCATTGTTTTAGAATGTCCCGCTCTATCAGTATAAACAGCCATTCCTTCCACATCTATGAGAGGTGGCAATCTGCCTTTTTTCAAATTCTAATTCAGTTAAATCAGAGAAGCAGTAGATGTATTTTTGACAAAACATAACCCCCGAGGAGTAATATCTATGTCCAAATACCTCTGCAAGCCTAATATATTGTAGTGTAAGGCATTTTCTTTAAACAGCAGCCATTCAAGAGACTCAAAATTAGTATGGTCTGCTGCTGACAAGTGTACTGTATTAGCCTTACCAACTTCATTGAAGGGATTTGAAGATCTATTCCCTCTCCTCTCTTCAAGAAGACATTCCCACACTTTAATAGGGACAGTATTTGTCATAGATGTAGTCGGTTCCATCTGAGAATCCCCAAATTGATGAAAAGTAGCAGAAAGAGATGCATCATCTCAAAAAATGTGTTGTAATTGCTGTAGCATTTCACTGGCCATAACACACCAAATCACCAAACCACAAAAGAGTAGAAAGCACACCAAACTACAAAGGCCAGCAAAAAATGCCATAAATCTGGTTTTAAACAATTTAATAACACTCTAGTGCCTTGGCTTAAACCAGCATTCATGGAGTTACAAAATATTCACCACAAAACATATATATATATATATATATATATATATATATATATATATATATATATATACATACATACACATATATACAATTAAATACAATTAATTAGACAATAATATAATTAATTAGTCAATTATAAAAAAATTTAAAACTTAGAAAAACACCCTCCAGTAACATTCATTATTTAAACCCACCAGAGAAAGTGTATTAACTTTAAAATATGCAATGTTTCTTTATATAACAGCTTCTTTTTTACTACCCCCTCATCAGTCTCTAAAATCTGTTACAAAGTACACGCTCTTAGTGACAAAAAAATCACTAATGTGACAAGTAAAAAAATGTGAAGCTATAGGACTCATAACATTATTATTTTTAATGTCCCTAATATGCTCTTAAAGCTGTAGATTAAATCTCCTTTTAGTTGCCCCTATATAGAACAAATTACAGGGGCAAGATAATGCATATATAACTGACTTTGTCATGCGTGTAAATACAGAAATAGGTCAAAATTTAACACCATAGATTCTTTCAAAACTCTTTATAATGAATATTACCCATGAGTTGGGAATGGAAGCTGTGAACTTCTTTTTGGGGGATAGTCCTGTGAGCAATATATGTGATGAAATTAATTTATTTTTGCTTAACTAATAATTTTTTTTGTGTTTAATAACCTTATTTATCATCAATTACTAGGTACTGCCATGGGTGCTTCTTTCGCGCCCATGTATGATAACCTGCTTATGGGCCTTTATGAAGTTTAATTTTTATATAGCTTGAGTTTTTTTAGTAATTTTGTTGTTTTATTGGGTAGATATATACGTGATTTAATTTTCTGTGTAAGGGTGGTTCTGAAATAGCTCTTCAATTTATTAACAACCTGAATATAAATCGCTTTCAGGTAAAATTTGATGGCTTACAGTTGGGAAAACCAGTTAACTATCTATATGTTACTTTGACTATCAGGAATAATAGTATAATAACCAGTATATATATATATAGAAAAGGAACTGGAGATTGTAACATCTTGGATAGTAAAAGCTGCCATCCCCCACATACCATGGAAGCGTTACCCTATAATGAACTTTTAAGGGTGAGTAGATTGTGTAATGATGAAATTGAGTTAGTGAGTAAAATATTAAATACGTGTGGTAATTTTAAACAGAGACAATATGATGAAATGGTTATTTTGAAAACTTTATATAAATTAATTGATACTTACTCAATGTACAATAGGCCCTTTGTTAGTAAGAGAAATGATAACAGAGAGGTGAAAATATTGCAAGATGGTAGAAAGGTTTACTTTTTTACTATTTATAATATGTTAAGCGATACAATTATTGAAGCCATTAAATATTATTGGCCCTATTTGATTAATATGAACGGTGTAAAAAATCTTTATAGAACTCCTAGTATTTCATTTAAAAGAAGTAGGAATGTCAAAGACATGCTGGTGCATAATAAATTTGTAGTAACAAGTGAAGAGATAAGTTTACATCCTTCTGAATATGGCACCTTCCCTTGTGGAAGGTGTTCAGCCTGCCCTAACATTATAAAGAGTTTTGAAAGAATCAATGGTGTTAGATTTTGTCCTATTTCTGTATTTACATGTATGACAAAGTCAGTTATATATGCATTATCTTGACCCTGTAATTTGTTCTATATAGGAGAAACTAAAAGGAGATTTAAGCTACAGCTTCAGGAGCGAAGCCCCCATTTATGCATTACTTCATTTTCTTTCTTTTTTTTTTTTTGTAACAGCGATTTTTTTCCCTTGGGAAAAAAAAATCACTGTTCTGAACTTTCGAGATTGTAAGCTTTCGCTTACATGGGTTCGATTATTCATCATCGTTCACATTTTTAAGCATTTGATGATATAATATAGACCCCACCAATACAGTAAACAAGCACCTGTAAAACTGCATGACTCAGCCATACCCAATAGAACTAAAATCTACTCCTCAAGGAAACACAAACCTGTTTGGTAGACATCCCCTATAAACAGGCTTTACAACAAAAGAAAGAAACTGTTGTCAAAGGGTAAAAAGGAACAAATTCTAAGTTGGGGAAACTCCCTTCTTAGCCTCAACAAGCAAATTAGATCACTAGTGAAAACCTCCAAGGCCAATTATGAATCAAAACTAGCCTCCAAAACAAAGAGAAACCATAAAGTCTTCTTCAGTCACATCAGTAACCTCCATGGCAAAGCCCAGATTTGTTCTGAATTAGTAATCAACAGTATCACTTACACTGATCCTGTTGACTTAGCCAACCTGCTAGCAGATACTTTCAGTGAAAACCTCACCCCCCCCTGCCCCCCAAAGGCCTGTTCATCATCTCCATGCTTGTCCCACATCTCACATCTCTGTAGATCAAGTGTTGCAGGCCCTATCCAAGGCATAGAACACAGCTTCATTGGGACCTGAAAGTATCCCAGGATGTATTCTGCACCATCTCTAGCAAGAACTGGCTTTGCCATTGAACACCCTATTCAACCACAGCCTAAGTACAGGCTTCATGCTAGCAGATTGGAGAGCTGCCATTGTCATCCACTTGCACAAAGGTAGTGCCACTACTGACCCTGGAAACTATTGCCCCATTATAGGTTCATAGGTTCAAAGGTTCATACTAGGCTATCTGCCCTAGGGCATTTACAAGTCTAGCCAGAGTGTGTTTGGCTTTCGCCACCCATTTTAAAATAATTTTGCTATGCCCTTTTTCGACGTTAGTATACTGTGCCTCTGTCTAACAGTGACACAGAAGTGATACCCGGGGTAAACCTACGATCTCCCATCCACTCATCAAGATTCCTCTTGAAGAGAGTCAATGAGGGACTCTGCTTAACCTGGACTGGGATTTTATTCCAGAGTGAAGGGAGCCTCTGGGTTATGAATCTGTCCCTCAAGCATGTCCTATTTATTTCAGTGCTGAGGTTCAAGTCTCTAGAGTGCATAGCTCGATGGGATATGGATTTTCTGAGGTGCAGCATGCCCATTAATTCCGGGTTGGACATGGCTTTATACGTCAGGCACAGATCGCATCTGACCAGGCGGTATGCCACTGAGTAGAGCTGGAGTTTCTTTAACTGGGCAGCATATGGCATCTGTTTGAGCCCTTTGATCCTCTTGGTGAGGTACTTTTGGGGCCTTTCCAGTTGCTGCAGGTGTCTGGTAAGGTACATCCCAAAAGGGGCATTGTACTCAATTATGGGCCTGATGAGGGATGAGTAAAGAGGCACGATGACCTCCCCTGATCTAGATGTGAATCCCTTCATGATTAGGTGGCTCTATATAAAATGTTTTTCTAACCACTTTGGCCACGTGGTTGTCAAATAAGAGATTGCTATCAACTTGGGTCCCCAGGTCCCTAATTACTTCTTCTGTACTTAATGGATTACCACCTATGTGGTAATTTGTGGGCACTTTGTTTTTGTCAAAGGGGGTGACTATACACTTTTTGGCATTTAGCTTGAGGCCATGGCTCTGGCACCAGTCGTCTGTTTCTATGAGGCCCTTTTGGAGGATGCTTGTGTTGGCTGGAGTGTCAATTATGGCACCCAGTTTGCAGTCATTTGCAAACTTGGTCAGCCACAGTCCTTCCATGTTGGCCTGTACCTCCGAGAAATATATACCGAACAAGAGAGGTCCCAGGACTGAGCCTTGTGGGACGCCACTTGTAACTGGTTTGGAGTCTGTCATGGCTTCAGCAATTCTAACCATGTGGGTTCTGTCCTTGAGCCAGTTTGCAACCCATCTAGTGACATAGGGGTTTATATTTAAGTTGGTGAGCTTATCTATAATGCCCGAGTGGGGTACTGTATCGAAGGCTTTTGCGAGGTCCAGGTAGGCTGTGTGGACCACCTTCCCCTTGTCAATGGCCTTAGTGACTGTTTCAAAGAAATCAACCAGGTTTAAGAGGCAGGATCTGCCCATAACAAAGCCAAACTGGGTAGGATCCAGTGTCTGTAGGTCCCCGAAATCTTTATTTATGAGGTCCATGATGATCCTTTCCATAGCTTTGCAGACCAAGCTAGTCAGGCTTATGGGGCGATAGTTTCCAGGATCCGTTGAGGCACCACCTTTGTGGAGAGGGACCACTGTTGCTATACGCCACTCTTTGGGTACATATCCTGTAGTACGGCTGAGATTGAACAGTAGTTTTATGTTTGGGTTTAGCTCTTCTTGGAGTTCATGTAGGACACAGCCCGGGACACCGTCTGGTCCCATTGATGCTGTGTTTTTTGCTTTGGAGAGGGTAGCTCTTACCTGAGCATCTGAGATGTCAGGGGGGCAGCACTCTGCTGGGATAGATATTTACCCTTTTGGTGGGGGGGGAGTTTGCGCTGAACCTGTCAGCTAGGATGTCGGCAATGTCTGTGGGTTTGGTGTATTTTTTGTCATTTTGGACTAATTCTGAGAATATCTGGGAATTACCACCCAGGTTCCTAACATAACTAAAGAAAGCCTTGTGATTATCCTTAGTGTCCTGTGCAATTTTTCTCTCGAAGCTGGCATTAGACGATTTTATGAGTGCCAGTAGTTTTTTGCTAATACTGATCAGAGATGCCTTCCCGTTTAGGGATTTTGCTCTATCATGTAGTAGCTTCCTCCTTCTATTGTATAGTTTGTTTATGGCTGGGGTCCACTAGACAGGACGTCTGCCTTTGGAGGATTGGGACTTGGTTTTATTTGGGATTGCATGATCCATGCATTCCTGAAGGTGTTCATAGAATGCGTTTATAAAGGATTCTACGGTCTGGGCCGTATTTTCCACAGGCCCGGGGGCTTTGAAGTATTCCACCTCAGTTTTGAGGAGTGTGAAATTTGCATTAGAGAAGTTTTTCACTGTGGTTTTCTGGGCAGGGGGTGGAGTCGGGATGTGAATATCCAGTGAGATTAGTTTATGGTCTGATCTTACCAATGAGGGATACACTTCTGGTCTGGAGCATAGAGTCCTCATGTTGGTGATGATCAGGTTCAGTATGTTTTCCCCTCTTGTGGGAGTGGTAACAAGTTGTTCCATAGCATTTGAGTTTAAGAATTCTAGGAACCTTTGGGCTAGGGTGTTGGAACTAGAGTAATGCTCCCAGTCTATGTTTGGGTAGTTGAAGTCGCCCAATATAATGGTGTTTGGAGAGACCTTCATATTTTCCAGTGTTCTCAGGAAAGCTGAGTGGGGTTCCTAGGTTTGGGAGGGTGGTCTGTAGCAGGCTATAAACTGGAAGGCAGTTTTACCCACTGTTAGTTGCACATGGATAGTCTCTGATGCTTCGTGCTGTGCCAGCAACCTGGAGGTGTGGGTATCTTTGACGAATATTGATACTCCCACTCCTTTTGTGGTTCGGTCCAAGTTTTGGGGCCGAAAAGCATGGTATGAGGTATAACCTGGTAGTGCTGGGGTGCTCTCGGGAGCCTTGAACCAGGTTTCTGTTACTGCACAGATATTGATGTTCTCCATGCTAAGGAGAGTTTCGAGTGAATGCATCTTGAGGTTTAGACTTCTGGCATTGAGTAGCATTACTCTTAGTTTCTTATCCCTTGTGATACCTATGGAGGTGGGTTTGTCTTTTCAGCCTTGCCTAAAAAAGGCACTATGGGGGTAGCAAGAGCCTTTGCCAATATCCGAAAGCCCAGGAGTGACAGGTGCAAGCCATCCCTAGCGAAGCATTGTGGCTTGTCGAGCATGTCATCCCAGGCTGACAGGCATTGGATCCCCTTTGAATGACACCAATACTTAAGCCAATTGTTGAAATTGATCATCTTGCCTTCATATTCTGGCATCATTCTTGGTGAGGGTAAGATGCTACTCAAGGTCAGGGTCATACCGGCCTGGGCTACATGCTCAGAGAGCTCCTCTATGTCTCTTTTCATGTAGTCCAGGGAGGTACGTCTCAGGTCATTCACACCAGCATGGACAATGACTGAGTCATATTTGTACTTGCCTTGGAGTGACCTGAGTGCTTCTGTTATGTGGCGGATCCTAGCGCCTGACAGGCAGCTCACCGTGACCTTCTCCTTGTTCAGCCTGTTGAGGGGGACGTCAGTGTGCCTGACGATAGAGTCACCTATTACAAGTGTATCAGACTCCAAACAAGGTAAACCAGTGTGATTACATAACTGATAACTTTTTGAAACTAGAATTGGAAAAACATGAATTGGCATGGCAACTACGCCTAGCAGCATATAGAGAACCAGGACTCAATGAACTTTGTTCTATTGCATGTGTATTAAAAATGAAAAATTTTTTGAGATGAATGGAATTTTACTTATCATTGTATATGGATATTCACCAAACGTTTTAGGAAGATATATTTAAACATATTTTTAAACTATTTTAAAACAATATAATTTCAATAAATTAATATTTATTCAGGATATATACTTTTATTATTGTTTAATAACAACATAAATAATTCATACATCTACTAACTGTCATTATTATTATTATTGATTATTATTATTATTTTTGAATTTTATTGGATATTAGTTCTAAATTTTATAAATTTGCATATATACATTTATTTTAGCGGTTAATACTCATAAATTTTACGAATATTAATTAATTTGTAAACTTATTGAATTTAAAATTTATATATACATAATTTATTTAATAATAACTATTACGAATATATACATAGGTTTTAAAGGATTAAATAAATATATATTAATTTATTTACATGCTACAATTTTTTGTATAACTTGTCCACTATAATAACCCATGAGTTGTCAGTTATATTATATTATATTATTTTATTTTATTTTATTTAGAAGTATCAAAGATTACTTATAAATGGTTAAAAGCATTCATGACAACTCTTAAAAAAAAAAAAAGTCAAATTATTTAAAGGTAAAAATATAGTGCCTATAAGCACAATAATAACGTAATATAGAAGCTTAGAACACAGTTTAAATCCAGTATTATAAGCTATTCATTATTTAAAATATGTTAAATGGGGTAGTATTTAATATTTATATATTTAATATTTAATATTTAATTTTTAAACAATAACTGATTTTTATTATAATTTTTATTAATAAAATTTATTTTTTAATTTAAACATTTAATAATATTAAAAGTTTTTACTTTAACTAGATCTTTATGTTGGTTATTGAGTAATATTTAAACCAAATAGTGTCTAACATTGAGGTATATCTTTAAGTAAACAATTAAAAAAACAATTAATGGAAGTGTAAAGAATTAGATCAAATTACAGTGACCAATTGAGAGTATTTAAATCCTAACTGACGAACAAGTCAGCGTTTTGTCTGATGAAGTTCAGATATATATCTGAACGAAAAACGCGTGGTTGCGTTTAATAACATTTTGTCAGTGTGCTCTTGTGAATAACATTTTGTCAGTGTGCTCTTGTGAACTGCGGAATACCCTGCTGTTTTGGATTTTACTTCATACCATTTTTACCGGACTGGGTTCGTGATTTGTGTTAAAGCCTGTCTACATCAACGGCTTTGGTCGGACAGTTGGCTATGACTGTACTTTAGTGATCCTACGCCGTACTTGGTCACGGCAGTTGGTTACCGACTGCATTTTACTTGGTTACGGAAGCTACAACCTTGTCACAGTCTGCCTATACTAACAGTCTTGGGCGGACTACTGGATAAACCTACAGACTAGTTGCATTAAGCCATACTTGGTCATGACAGTTGACTACCGATAGTGTTTTACTTTATCAAAGAAGCTATAACATCGTTACCAGGGCTGGCCATCCTGGGAGTTTCTTAAGGAAGTGAGAAAAGACGGAAATTTTCGTATTATATTTTTTCAACTGTACTGGAACCCAGGTCTGGTTTTTACTTTTTTATTACTTCACGAACCTTATATTGCTTGTGCCAATTAATAAGACATTATCTCTAAAATACGGACAATACGTGGATTGTATTCCATCTTGGGCTTGTACATTCTTTGGCAACTTTGTATACTTAATAAACCTCGTGTGTTGATACAAAGGTGATCCATCCTCATAAGTATAACAGTCAATTTTTTGTGCTTTTGTATCAGGTGTGTTGTTTAGCCTTAAGGGCTGTGACTGTTCGGCACACTGGCTTTGTGAGCTATGTGTTGTACGTGTTTTATTTTTTGGTAGCAGTTGCTTGGGTGTCTGCTTTGGAGGTCTCTGCTGCTTAGGCATATTTTTATTTAGAGCATCCGAGTATGTTTTTGTGTGTTTATGTGTTTGGTTTGCTATCGTGGTAGGTCTATGTGAGACTGGAATTGTAGTGAGTGTGGTTTCCTTCTCCTCCTGACTGGTTACACCAGTACTGAGTTGAGAGAGCTTAGCCTCCAGTATGGCTATATGGTTGCATCTCTCACATGTGTTGGAATTTGTTGGGAGGAGGAGAGGGTTGTCTGTGTACATGAGGCAGTTGTAACATTGCCTCAAGATTCCCAGATTAACCAGCTGGACCAGAGAGGAGATTGACAGCTGACCTTTGGACATGCTAGAATAGTATTGGGAATTCATTTATAATTGAAAAAAAGGGCTAATGGGGAACAAGGTACTCAAGGGGAGTTTGTGAGGGTGTAGTGCTTTTAATTTTTTAGTGCTGACTTATATAATTGCTTTAGTCGGCAAGTGCCAGGTAACTTAAATGCAATGTGTTACAGGTAACTTAAATGCAAAAAGGACAAACAGTAACTTTCTTTCAAGTGAAACAAGGAAATAAGTACAGTAAGCAATGCAGATATCACTAGGGATCCACAGAAGTGCTGAAAAGCCGCGTTTTAGGTGGAATTAGCGTTTCAGGGAAATAACAAGCAAACAAACAACAAGCATAAAAACAAAGCTAGATTCAGCAGGCCTGGATCTAGTCTATGCTACAGCAAACAAGGTGTACCAATTTCAGTAAGAAACAGTTCAAATATGCAAACACTATAAGCCTTTAACCAGAAATTCCCAGCTCAGATGGGCAGAGTCCAGCCTCTCCTCCCACAAGAGTGCAGACCACGAACCTTCTTAATGTAAAATAACTGGCCTGAAGCCCAAGTGCTTAAACCAGAACTAATATACTTTTAGAATAACAGACACTGAGCCCTCAATCAGCAGTTCCCAACTTAGAAGGATGTAAGCTACCTGTCCTGCCAGCACAGTGCAGGTCACAAACCTTCCTAATGTAAAACAACTGGTCTGAAGCCCAAGTGTTTAATCCAAAAGACTTAGAATGATAGCTACACTTTAATCAAGTTACTACCAAGCAGTAATAAATACAACTGAATACTTTAAAGAATGCCTGGATTAGTGCTCAAGTTACACAAACAAAAGTAGATTCAGCAGGTCTGGATCTAGTCTATGCTACAGCAAACAAGGTGTACCAATTTCAGTAAGAAGCAGTTCAAATATGCAGGCACTATAAGCCTTTAACCAGAAATTCCCAGCTCAGAAGGGCAGAGTCCAGCCTCTCCTCCCACAAGAGTGCAGACCATGAACCCTTCTAATGTAAAATAACTGGCCTGAAGCCCAAGTGCTTAAACCAGAATTAATACACTTTTAGAATAACAGACACTGAGCCTTCAATCAGAAGTTCCCAACTTAGAAGGATGTAAGCTACCTGTTCTGCCACCACAGTGCAGACCACAAACCTTCTTAATGTAAAACAACTGGTCTGAAGCCCAAGTGCTTAAACTAAAAGGCTTAGAATGAGATACACCAAGCAGTAATAAATACAAACGAGTACTTTTAAGATGATGCAAAAGCAAAATAAAGTAGGAAGAAACACAAATACAGTAAAAGCAGATACATTTATTTATTTATTTTTTTTCAGAAAAGTAGCAAAAACAGTAGTAAAAACAATTCACATGCAGTGTAAGCTGGCACACTTGAGTATGTAGCAATATTAGTCCACACACAGTTTGAAAAAATGTAATTAAATTAAAAAGGACTAAAAGCAAGTGCAGAAAGGGTTTATTAGGTAGAATGTGGTAAAGAGATGGGACTGGGGTAGTGTCCTAGATCAAATCTACAGTGGGGCAGGCACTGCAAAAGCCACCAAATTTAAACTACAGCCAAGAACAGGGAGGGGGAGAGGGGAAACCAGTTTCAACAGAGATGTGAGGAATCAGAGTGCAAATTATAAAACCAAAAAAATATAAACTGATCTCTGTATATTTGCAGAACAGTAAGACAACAGATATCTAAGCAACAATTTAGCTCTATAATAGAGAATAATACAGATAATATACTCAGCTCTATATATTTGCAGATAGTCCTGTAAGGCTGTCTCTCAACACACAGGTTCCACTTTAAAATGATAAAAGAAGCAAAAGCAAAATAAGCTAATAAAGTAGGAAGAAACACAAATACAGTAAGGCAGATGAAGTGCAAACATTTTTTTTTTGAGATGGAGGAAACAGAGCAGATTAAGATACTATAGGGGAATGCCCTTCCCAAGAGCTCTCTCTGTACACTGCAGAGGAGATGGGACTGGTAAGAGTATCCAAAATCAAAATATAATCTCACTGTACTCACTTGAGTGAGCGAATGAGATGGGTCCAGGAGGAGTGTGCAAAAAGAGATTTACAGCAGGGGCGGGCAATTCCAAAGCCACCCAAGATTAACACCACAACAAGAAACAGGGAGGGGGTGCGGAACTACTGCAGAGATTCAGAGACACACACAATATTTACTGAATGCAAGACACACAATATTTACTCACTCAAATCTTAAATAAGTGCAGAAAATATACTTAAATCAGCTTATGTCCAATTGATGTATGCAGATAAGTCTCAGTAGCCAGCAACTCAATTTAAAATGATTACTAGAAATGTAACCAACACAGATTTTAATGCTAGCAGAAACCCCCAAGGCAATTAACACTTAACAAAGGAATTTCACAACAGTCTAACAACTACTGCAGAGATTCAGAGACAAAAACAATATTTACTGAATGCAAGACATACAATATTTACTCACTCAAATCTTAAATAAGTGCAGAAAATATACTTAAATCAGCTTATGTCCAGTTGATGTATGCAGACAAGTCTCAGTAGCCAAAAACTCGATTTAAAATGATTACTAGAAATGTAACCAACACAGATTTTAATGCTAGCAGAAACCCCCAAGCTATTTAACACTTAACAAAGGAATTTCACAGCAGTCTAACAACTACTGCAGAGATTCAGAGACACACACAATATTTACTGAATGCAAGACACACAATATTTACTCACTCAAATCTTAAATAAGTAAAGAAAATATACTTAAATCAGCTTATGTCAAATTGATGTAGGCAGACAAGTCTCAGAAGCCAGCAACTCGATTTAAAATGATTACTAGAAATGTAACCAACACAGATTTTAATGCTAGCAGAAACCCCCAAGCTATTTAACGATTAACAAAGGAATTTCACAGCAGTCTAACAACTACTGCAGAGATTCAGAGACACACACAATATTTACTGAATGCAAGAAACACAATATTTACTCACTCAAATCTTAAATAAGTGCAGAAAATATATTTAAATAAGCTTATGTCCAATTGATGTATGCAGACACGTCTCAGTAGCCAGCAACTCGATTTAAAATGATTACTAGAAATGTAACCAACACAGATTTTAATGCTAGCAGAAATCCTCAATCTATTTAACACTTAACAAAGGAATTTCACAGCAGTCTAACAACTACTGCAGAGATTCAGAGACACACACAATATTTACTGAATGCAAGACATACAATATTTACTCACTCAAATCTTAAATAAGTGCAGAAAATATACTTAAATAAGCTTATGTCCAATTGATGTATGCAGACAAGTCTCAGTAGCCAACAACTCGATTTAAAATGATTACTAGAAATGTAACCAATACAGATTTTAATGCTAGCAAAAACCCCTAAGCTATTTAACACTTAACAAAGGAATTTCACAGCAGTCTAACAACTACTGCAGAGATTCAGAGACACACACAATATTTACTGAATGCAAGACACACAATATTTACTCACTCAAATCTTAAATAAGTAAAGAAAATATACTTAAATCAGCTTATGTCAAATTGATGTATGCAGACAAGTCTCAGAAGCCAGCAACTCAATTTAAAATGATTACTAGAAATGTAAAAAACACAGATTTTAATGCTAGCAGAAACCCAAAAGCTATTTAACATTTAACAAAGGAATTTCACAGCAGTCTAACAACTACTGAAGAGGTTCAGAGACACACACAATATTTACTGAATGCAAGACACACAATATTTACTTACTCAAATCTTAAATAAGTGCCGAAAACATACTTAAATCAGCTGATTTCCAATTGATGTATGCAGACAAGTCTCAGAAGCCAGCAACTCGATTTAAAATGATTACTAGAAATGTAACCAACACAGATTTTAATGCTAGCAGAAACCCAAAAGCTATTTAACATTTAACAAAGGAATTTCACAGCAGTCTAACAACTACTGCAGAGATTCAGAGACACACACAATATTTACTGAATGCAAGACACACAATATTTACTTACTCAAATCTTAAATAAGTGCAGAAAATATACTTAAATCAGCTTATGTCCAGTTGATGTATGCAGACAAGTCTCAGTAGCCAGCAACTCAATTTAAAATGATTACTAGAAATGTAACCAACACAGATTTTAATGCTAGCAGAAACCCCCAAGCTAATTAACACTTAACAAAGGAATTTCACAGCAGTCAAACAACTACTGCAGAGATTCAGAGACACACACAATATTTACTGAATGCAAGACATACAATATTTACTCACTGAAATCTTAAATAACTGCAGAAAATATACTTAAATCAGCTTATGTCCAGTTGATGTATGCAGACAAGACTCAGTAGCCAGCAACTCGATTTAAAATGATTACTAGAAATGTAATCAACACAGATTTTAGTGCTAGCAGAAACCCCCAAGCTATTTAACACTTAACAAAGGAATTTCACATCAGTCTAACAACTACTGCAGAGATTCAGAGACACACACAATATTTACTGAATGCAAGACACACAATATTTACTCACTCAAATCTTAAATAAGTGCAGAAAATATACTTAAATCAGCTTATGTCCAATTGATGTATGCAGACAAATCTCAGTAGCCAGCCACTCAACTTAAAATGATTACTAGAAATGTAACCAACACAGATTTGAATGCTAGCAGAAACCCCCAAGCTATTTAACACTTAACAAAAGAATTTCACAGCAGTCTAACAACTATTGCAGAGATTCAAAGACACACACACTATTTACTGAATGCAAGACACACAATATTTACTCACTCAAATCTTAAATAAGTGCAGAAAATATACTTAAATCAGCTTATGTCCAATTGATGTATGCAGACATGTCTCAGAAGCCAACAACTCGATTTAAAATGAGTACTAGAAATGTAACCAACACAGATTTTAATGCTAGCAGAAACCCCCAAGCTATTTAACACTTAACAAAGGAATTTCACAGCAGTCTAACAACTACTGCAGAGATTCAGAGACACACACAATATTTACTGAATGCAAGACACACAATATTTACTCACTCAAAACTTAAATAAGTGCAGAAAATATACTTCAGCTTATGTACAAATGATGTATGCAGACAAGTCTCAGTTGCCAGCAACTCGAATTAAAATGATTACTAGAAATGTAACCAACACAGATTTTATTGCTAGCAGAAACCCCCAAGCTATTTAACACTTAACAAAGGAATTTCACTGCAGTCTAAAAAGTACTGCAGAGATTCAGAGACACACACAATATTTACTGAATGCAAGACATACAATATTTACTCACTGAAATCTTAAATAAGTGCAGAAAATATACTTAAATAAGCTTATGTCCAATTGATGTATGCAGACAAGTCTCAGTAGCCAGCAACTCAATTTAAAATGATTACTAGAAATGTAACCAACACAGATTTTAATGCTAGCAGAAACCCCCAAGCTATTTAACACTTAACAAAGGAATTTCACAGCAGTCTAACAACTACTGCAGAGATTCAGAGACACACACAACATTTACTGAATGAAAGACATACAATATTTACTCACTCAGACCTTAAATAAGTGCAGAAAATATACTTAAATCAGCTTATGTCCAATTGATGTATGCAGACAAGTCTCAGTAGCCAGCAACTCGATTTAAAATGATTACTAGAAATGTAACCAACACAGATTTTAATGCTAGCAAAAACCCCTAAGCTATTTAACACTTAACAAAGGAATTTCACAGCAGTCTAACAACTACTGCAGAGATTCAGAGACACACACAATATTTACTGAATGCAAGACACACAATATTTACTCACTCAAATCTTAAATAAGTAAAGAAAATATACTTAAATCAGCTTATGTCCAATTGATGTATGCAGACAAGTCTCAGAAGCCAGCAACTCAATTTAAAATGATTACTAGAAATGTAAAAAACACAGATTTTAATGCTAGCAGAAACCCAAAAGCTATTTACCATTTAACAAAGGAATTTCACAGCAGTCTAACAACTACTGCAGAGGTTCAGAGACACACACAATATTTACTGAATGCAAGACAAACAATATTTACTTACTCAAATCTTAAATAAGTGCAGAAAATATACTTAAATCAGCTTATGTCCAATTGATGTATGCAGACAAGTCTCAGTAGCCAGCAACTCGATTTAAAATGATTACTAGAAATGTAACCAACACAGATTTTAATGCTAGCAGAAACCCCAAGCTATTTAACACTTAACAAAGGAATTTCACAGCAGTCTAACAACTACTGCAGAGATTCAGAGACACACACAATATTTACTGAATGCAAGACATACAATATTTACTCACTCAAATCTTAAATAATTGCAGAAAATATACTTAAATCAGCTTATGCCCAATTGATGTATGCAGACAAGTCTCAGTAGCCAGCAACTCAATTTAAAATGATTACTAGAAATGTAACCAACACAGATTTTAATGCTAGCAGAAACCCCCAAGCTATTTAACACTTAACAAAGGAATTTCACAGCAGTCTAACAACTACTGCAGAGATTCAGAGACACACACAATATTTATTGAATGCAAGACAAACAATATTTACTTACTCAAATCATAAATAAGTGCAGAAAATATACTTAAATCAGCTTATGTCCATTTGATGTATGCAGACAAGACTCAGTAGCCAGCAACTCGGTTTAAAATGATTACTAGAAATGTAATCAACACAGATTTTAGTGCTAGCAGAAACCCCCAAGCTATTTAACACTTAACAAAGGAATTTCACATCAGTCTAACAACTACTGCAGAGATTCAGAGACACACACAATATTTACTGAATGCAAGACACACAATATTTACTCACTCAAAGCTTAAATAAGTGCAGAAAATATACTTAAATCAGCTTATGTCCAATTGATGTATGCAGACAAATCTCAGTAGCCAGCCACTCAACTTAAAATGATTACTAGAAATGTAACCAACACAGATTTGAATGCTAGCAGAAACCCCCAAGCTATTTAACACTTAACAAAAGAATTTCACAGCAGTCTAACAACTACTGCAGAGATTCAGAGACACACACACTATTTACTGAATGCAAGACTCACAATATTTACTCACTCAAATCTTAAATAAGTGCAGAAAATATACTTAAATCAGCTTATGTCCAATTGATGTATGCAGACAAGTCTCAGAAGCCAACAACTCGATTTAAAATGAGTACTAGAAATGTAACCAACACAGATTTTAATGCTAGCAGAAACCCCCAAGCTATTTAACACTTAACAATGGAGTTTCACAGCAGTCTAACAACTACTGCAGAGATTCAGAGACACACACAATATTTACTGAATGCAAGACACACAATATTTACTCACTCAAAACTTAAATAAGTGCAGAAAGTAGACTTTAGCTTATGTCCAAATGATGTATGCAGACAAGTCTCAGTTGCCAGCAACTCAAATTAAAATGATTACTAGAAATGTAACCAACACAGATTTTATTGCTAGCACAAACCCCCAAGCTATTTAACACTTAACAAAGGAATTTCACTGCAGTCTAAAAACTACTGCAGAGATTCAGAGACACACACAATATTTACTGAATGCAAGACATACATTATTTACTCACTGAAATCTTAAATAAGTGCAGAAAATATACTTAAATCAGCTTATGCCCAATTGATGTATGCAGACAAGTCTCAGTAGCCAGCAACTAAATTTAAAATGATTACTAGAAATGTAACAAACACAGATTTTAATGCTAGCAGAAACCCTCAAGCTATTTAACACTTAACAAAGGAATTTCACAGCAGTCTAACAACTACTGCAGAGATTCAGAGACACACACAATATTTATTGAATGCAAGACACACAATATTTACTTACTCAAATCTTAAATAAGTGCAGAAAATATACTTAAATCAGCTTATGTCCAATTGATGTATGCAGACAAATCTCAGTAGCCAGCCACTCAACTTAAAATGATTACTAGAAATGTAACCAACACAGATTTGAATGCTAGCAGAAACCCCCAAGCTATTTAACACTTAACAAAATAATTTCACAGCAGTCTAACAACTACTGCAGAGATTCAGAGACACACACACTATTTACTGAATGCAAGACTCACAATATTTACTCACTCAAATCTTAAATAAGTGCAGAAAATATACTTAAATCAGCTTATGTCCAATTGATGTATGCAGACAAGTCTCAGAAGCCAACAACTCGATTTAAAATGAGTACTAGAAATGTAACCAACACAGATTTTAATGCTAGCAGAAACCCCCAAGCTATTTAACACTTAACGAGTTTCACAGCCGTCTAACAACTACTGCAGAGATTCAGAGAAACACACAATATTTACTGAATGCAAGACACACAATATTTACTCACTCAAAACTTAAATAAGTGCAGAAAGTATACTTCAGCTTATGTCCAAATGATGTATGCAGACAAGTCTCAGTTGCCAGCAACTCGAATTAAAATGATTACTAGAAATGTAACCAACACAGATTTTATTGCTAGTAGAAACCCCCAAGCTATTTAACACTTAACAAAGGAACTTCACAGCAGTCTAACAACTACTGCAGAGATTCAGAGACACACACAATATTTACTGAATGCAAGACACACAATATTTACTCACTCAAATCTTAAATAATTGCAGAAAATATACTTAAATCAGCTTATGTCCAGTTGATGTATGCAGACAATTCTCAGTAGCCAGCAACTCGATTTAAAATGATTACTAGAAATGTGACCAACACAGATTTTAATGCTAGCAGAAACCACCAAGCTAATTAACACTTAAAAAAGGAATTTCACAGCCAGTCCAACAACTTCTGCAGAGATTCAGAGACACACACAATATGTATTGAATGCAAGACAGACAATATTTACGCAATCAGATCTTAAATAAGTGCAGAAAATATACTTAAAACAGCTTATGTCCAGTTGATGTATGCAGGCAAGACTCAGTAGCCAGCAACTCGATTTAAAATGATAACTAGAAATGTAAACAACACAGATTTTAATGCTAGCAGAAACCCCCAAGCTAATTCACACTTAACAAAGGAATTTCACAGCAGTCTAACAACTACTGCAGAGATTCAGAGACACACACAATATTTACTGAATGCAAGACACACAATATTTACTCACTCAAATCTTAAATAAGTGCAGAAAATATACTTAAATCAGCTTATGTCCAGTTGATGTATGCAGACAAATCTCAGTAGCCAGCCACTCAACTTAAAATGATTACTAGAAATGTAACCAACACAGATTTGAATGCTAGCAGAAACCCCCAAGCTATTTAACACTTAACAAAATAATTTCACAGCAGTCTAACAACTACTGCAGAGATTCAGAGACACACACACTATTTACTTAATGCAAGACTCACAATATTTACTCACTCAAATCTTAAATAAGTGCAGAAAATATACTTAAATCAGCTTATGTCCAATTAATGTATGCAGACAAGTCTCAGAAGCCAACAACTCGATTTAAAATGAGTACTAGAAATGTAACCAACACAGATTTTAATGCTAGCAGAAACCCCCAAGCTATTTAACACTTAACAAAGGAATTTCACAGCAATCTAACAACTACTGCAGAGATTCAGAGACACACACAATATTTACTGAATGCAAGACACACAATATTTACTCACTCAAAACTTAAATAAGTGCAGAAAATATACTTCAGCTTATGTCCAAATGATGTATGCAGACAAGTCTCAGTTGCCATCAACTCAAATTAAAATGATTACTAGAAATGTAACCAACACAGATTTTATTGCTAGCAGAAACCCCCAAGCTATTTAACACTTAACAAAGGAATTTCACAGCAGTCTGAAAACTACTGCAGAGATTCAGAGACACACACAATATTTACTGAATGCAAGACATACAATATTTACTCACTGAAATCTTAAATAACTGCAGAAAATATACTTAAATCAGCTTATGGACAATTGATGTATGCAGACAAGTCTCAGTAGCCAGCAACTCGATTTAAAATGATTAATAGAAATGTAACCAACACAGATTTTAATGCTAGCAGAAACCCCCAAGCTATTTAACACTTAACAAAGGAATTTCACAGCAGTCTAACAACTACTGCAGAGATTCAGAGACACACACAATATTTACTGAATGCAAGACACACAATATTTACTTACTCAAATCTTAAATACGTGCAGAAAATATACTTAAATCAGCTTATGTCCAATTGATGTATGCAGACAAGTCTCAGTAGCCAGCAACTCGATTTAAAATGATTACTAGAAATGTAACCAACACAGATTTTAGTGCTAGCAGAAACCCCCAAGCTATTTAACACTTAACAAAAGAATTTCACAGCAATCTAACAACTACTGCAGAGATTCAGAGACACACAATATTTACTGAATGCAAGACACACAATATTTACTCACTCAAAGCTTAAATAAGTGCAGAAAATATACTTAATTCATCTTATGTCCAATTGATGCATGCAGACAAGCCTCAGTAGCCAGCAACTCAATTTAAAATGATTACTAGAAATGTAACCAACACAGATTTTAATGCTAGCAGAAACCCCCAAGCTAATTAACACTTAAAAAAGGAATTTTACAGCAGTTTAACAACTACTGCAGAGATTCATAGACACACACAATATTTACTGAACGCAAGACATACAAAATTTACTCAATGAAATCTTAAATAACTGCAGAAAATATACTTAAATCAGCTTATGTCCAGTTGATGTATGCAGACAAGTCTCAGTAGCCAGCAACTCAGTTTAAAATGATTACTAGAAATGTAACCAACACAGATTTTAATGCTAGCAGAAACCCCCAAGCTAATTAACACTTAACAAAGGAATTTCACAGCAGTCTAACAACTACTGCAGAGATTCAGAGACACACACAATATTTACTGAATGCAAGACACACAATATTTACTCACTCAAATCTTAAATAAGTGCAGAAAATATACTTATATCAGCTTATGTCCAATTGATGTATGCAGACAAATCTCAGTAGCCAGCAACTCAATTTAAAATCATTACTAGAAATGTAACCAGCACAGATTTTAATGCTAGCAGAAACCCCCAAGCTATTTAACACTTAGCAAAGGAATTTCACAGTAGTCTAACAACTACTGCAGAGATTCAGAGACACACACAATATTTACTGAATGCAATACACACAATATTTACTCACTCACATCTTTAATAAGTGCCGAAAACATACTTAAATCAGCTTATGTCCAATTGATGTATGCAGACAAGTCTCAGTAGCCAGCAACTCGATTTAAAATGATTACTAGAAATGTAACCAACACAGATTTTAATGCTAGCAGAAACCCCCAAGCTAATTAACACTTAACAAAGGAATTTCACAGCAGTCTAACAACTACTGCAGAGATTCAGTGACACACACAATATTTACTGAATGCAAGACACACAATATTTACTCACTCAAATCTTAAATAAGTGCAGAAAATATACTTAAATCAGCTTATGTCCAATTGATGTATGCAGACAAATCTCAGTAGCCAGCAACTCAATTTAACATGATTACTAGAAATGTAACCAGCACAGATTTTAATGCTAGCAGAAACCCCCAAGCTATTTAACACTTAGCAAAGGAATTTCACAGTAGTCTAACAACTACTGCAGAGATTCAGAGACACACACGATATTTACTGAATGCAAGACACACAATATTTACTCACTCAAATCTTAAATAAGTGCAGAAAATATACTTAAATCAGCTGATGTCCAATTGATGTATGCAGACAAGTCTCAGTAGCCAGCAACTCGATTTAAAATGATTACTAGAAATGTAACCAACACAGTTTTTAATGCTAGTAGAAACCCCCAAGCTATTTAACACTTAACAAAGGAATTTCACAGCAGTCTAATAACTACTGTAGAGATTCAGAGACGCACACAATATTTACTGAATGCAAGACATACAATATTTACTCACTCTAATCTTAAATAAGTGCAGAAAATATACTTAAATCAGCTTATGTCCAATTGATGTATGCTGACAAATCTCAGTAGCCAGCAACTCAATTTAAAATGATTACTAGAAATGTAACCAGCACAGATTTTAATGCTAGCAGAAACCCCCAAGCTATTTAACACTTAGCAAAGGAATTTCACAGTAGTCTAACAACTACTGCAGAGATTCAGAGACACACACAATATTTACTGAATGCAAGACACACAATATTTATTCACTCAATTCTTAAATAAGTGCAGAAAATATACTTAAATCAGCTTATGTCCAATTGATGTATGCAGACAAGTCTCAGTAGCCAGCAACTTGATTTAAAATGATTACTAGAAATGTAACCACCACAGATTTTAATGCTAGCAGAAACCCCCAAGCTAATTAACACTTAAGAAAGGAATTTCACAGCAGTCTAACAACTACTGCAGAGATTCAGAGACACACACAATATTTACTGAATGCAAGACACACAATATTTACCCACTCAAATCTTAAATAAGTGCAGAAAATATACTTAAATCAGCTTATGTCCAATTGATGTATGCAGACAAGTCTCAGTAGCCAGTAACTCGATTTAAAATGATTAGTAGAAATGTAACCAACACAGATTTTAATGCTAGCAGAATTAGCTTGACAAGTCTGATCTGCAAAACCATGGAGCATATTATTATGGATCTCATAAACAAGGACATAGGCAATCTCCAAGCTCTTGACTCCACCCAGTTCAGATTTGTCATGGCCTCAAGCTAAATGCCAAAAAATGTATCATCACACCATTCGGCAAAAACACGACCCCTACCAATTAGCTCATCAATGGCAACCCCTTAAGCACACACCCTGTGGTGAGAGACCTGGCCACTCAGGTTGATAACAACCTCATATTTGACCATAATGTAGTGGCAGTGGTCAGAAAAGCCTTTTACTTGGTTCAGCTCATAAGTAAAGAGATTGCTTCCAGAAAAAAGGAGGTTATTACCTCTCTATACCCCTCCGTCATTAGACCAATAACTGAGTATAACACCCCATTTGGGATGTACATCTCCAAACATCTGCATCAACTGGAAAGGACACTGAAATACCTCACAGAGAGAATCCATGGCCTCCAACACCTGTCCTATGTAGACAAGCTCAAATCACTATCACTCTACTCCGTTTCATACAGATTGCTCAGGGGTGATCTGTGTCTCACCTACAAGGCAATCTCAGACCCTGCCTACTAGAGATGCTCCATATCCATAAGGCTAACTCTTCACTCACTACCCACTCAAAAGGCTTAAATCTAATTTGTGACACCAACAAAACCTGCTGTGCTGACAGGTTTGTTCCCCAAAGGTTGCCCCATCTCTGGAATAGACTTCCCGTACACGTCAAACAGAGCACCTCGCTGACCCTCTTCAAGCACACCTTTGATGAGTGGATTGGAAACCACAAATTTGTCCCAGAGGTTCCACCTGTGTCCCTCACTGACAGGGGCATCAGGTGCTGACTGAGGTTTCTTTTTGGGCATAAACTCTTGGCTAGGCTTGTAAAGGCCCCAGGGCCATTAGCCTAATAATTTCCTATGATCCTATGATCCTATCTGAGGAATGTCTCAAGTAGATCTGTTCATTTCCTTTTGAAACACACAGCTAGAGAAATTCTGTTCAAGCCATCCTTGCAGCCATGCTTGCAGGACACACACATTCTCATTTACTTGGATGGGAATTCTCCTGTATGCGTTTCCACACATTCCAATAATGGTACTTCTGAATGTTCAGAAAGAAATTCCAAAGATCACTGTGGTGACCTCCTACTGGCCCAGGCAATCTTGCTTCTTCCTTCTAAAGCTTTTGACTAAGGACTATTACTAAAGACTTCCCCATACTCTGGATTTCCTCTCACAATATCAGAGGCAATTGGTGCATCCAAATTTGGAACAAGTACAACTAGCATACTGGACTCTTGGAATCTTGACTCTTTTTATTTATTTGTTTTCATCCGCAAGATAAGTCTCTGATCAGAAAGTTGTCATGGTGGGACAGCCATACTTGATTTTTCACAGCTGAGTTACACACTGATCCCTATTTCATGCTGAAAGTGATCTCAGAATTTATCCTTAATCAAACTATTAACCTTCCTGTGTTCTTCCCAGAAGCTAAGAATACTGGAGGGAGGATACTTCATACCTTTGATGTGCATCAACAGCTCATGTACTAACTTGACAGAAAAAAATCCTTTAGGCAGTCTGAAAGACTTTTAATTTCCTACACAGGGGCAAAGAAAATATGCATCTCACCAAACGCTTTTGTTCTTCAGTAGATTATTACAAATGAGTGGACTCTGGAGGTGTTCTAGAGCCACCATCTTGATCCTCTGACCATACCTTTATGAAGTGGTACAAGATAGAAGCTATTTCCAGATCTAGAGCTGGCTTCATTGAGACTGCTCTGTAGGGATTCCTGAATCCTTGACTTCCTTCTACCAGATTGGATAAGCTTTGGGAATCTACCCATATGCCATTACAGCAGTGTGTTTGTTGAATATAGTATGGTTGTGTAAGTACTACCTACCTGTAACAGTAGATGCTTGTAAAACATGCCTCCTTACAGACCCATCATCCCCCCTTTTTGGATGCACATAATTTAGTTTTGTTGGAGCCATTTAGTGATGCTCAGTTGTCTTTTATGCTGTGTGTGTGTGTGTGTGTTTTGGTTTGGAACAGTAGGTATTCATAAATGTGTACTTTCATCTTCTCTTCCTTCTGAGAGACAGTCCCTGTAGTATCAGGTGATTGGTCCATCTCACTCACAGACAGGCAGGGAGAGGGGTTCTGTATTTTGGCAGACAAGCAGAGATAGGGTAGCAGGGCAGTACTATCCATATGTCAGTAAGGCAGTGTGTTCCACCAAAATTTGCTGTTACGGGTAAGTAGGATTTATGCAACTATACCTTCCAGAGCAATAAAAACTGGGAAATTTGGTTTATAGGACAATGCATAATCCCCTGGAATTGATGGAGGGATTCCATTGAAAACTGTACTCCTGATGAATGATTTTTAGAAGCCATTTGTCTAAAACAGTCTGGTGCTATGAAGGAAGCCTCTCAGCTTGAGGTAAACTCAGAGAGAGAAAGTGAGAGATTGCCAGAGTGGGGTCGCAGATCCTAAAGAGGCAATAGTCATTTATTCTCATTTGAACTTTCTGTAATTTCAAGAGGCTTTCACTTTAATTTTGGAGCCTTCTTGCAATTACTTTTTTAAATCCCATTTGATGTCACCTTGCTCCTTGATTTTTTTTAAGTAGTTGAGGGGGAAGGAAATGCTTATTTGCCTTAAGAAAAGGAGTATAAAAGATTGGGTCACCCCCTTGAATCAACTTTCTCCTTCCATCAAATGTGTTAAGCATCTCCACTGCAGAAGGACACAATTTAAATTCCTTGTCCAGGGAGAAATTAAAAATTTTAGTTTTAACATCTTCAGGGCATTTTTGAGAAAGCAGTCAATGACTGACATGGAAGCAAGGACCCTGAAAAAAATATCAGCATAATAAGTCTTTAAGGCAAGTTTAATTACATAAGATGTAGGAACAAAAGAAGCATTCATAGAATTTTTCACCTCAGGAGAGGGAAGGTTACAGTAACTTTTTCATGTTCACAAAATACAGAAGTAAAATCTTAAACATTTGAGCTTGGCAGTTTAAAATTCTGAATGTTAAAGTGGAAAAAGAATCAACTTTCTTCCCAAGTGTGTCAAAAGCTTTCCTATCCTTTTCAGGTGGAATGGAATTAGAATTAGCTATTTGTCTAGTACAAGTATTTTGGGGTAATGAAATCATTGCAGGGTCTTCTATGGAGTTAGAAAACAAACATTTATAAGTCTGAGATACTCCTTTTAACCTATCACACTTCCTAGGAACAGGAGATTGACTGCTGGGTAAACTACAAACTTTAGGGAAAATCATTTTCCAAAGCAGATAAAACAGGAAGTTGATGAATATTCAACTGTAACACATCATTATATACTTGCTGAGGAATAGGAATATATTCTGCTCCCACTGAAAACATCTTTCATTTTAGATACGTTTTCTTAAAAAAGAAAATCTTCTGGAGGAAAATCTGAAGCCACACATTCCTCAAAATTGGAGTGTTCATCTTGTGAAGGGACTCCTGAAGCACAACACCCCCTCCCCATCTCTACTCTTTGGACTGAAAATTAGTGTAAAAAAGAAAGGGGACTCTTTTTCTTTTCTTAGAAAAAGAAGAACTAACAGGCTCAGTGTAAACAGAAATCAACTCAAATACCAGAAACTATTCTCAGTTAATAGAAATAGAGATAGGAAGAAACATATGTTTTACTGTTTTTTGTTCCTTTTCTAGGAAAATTCCTGGAAAAATTCTGGTCCAGAGCAGGTACTCCCTCTCAGGGCTCAGGCACCCTTTTCCAGCTAAGTTTCATACTTACATCCACCCCCACAAGGCCTACAAGAGTGACACCTCCTTGCCCATGGCAGGCCATTCTACAGCTATGGAGGATGTAACTATCTCACAGTTCTATATTATGACTTATGAGGAAATGATGAGCAGTCTGAAGAACCAAGTCTGGCCACAGTAGAGTCACCATCACCTGCAGCTAAGGCAAGGAAGGAGCTGAACTGACCCTCAAAGACTCCCTGACAGACATTATTATTATTATAAATAAGGAAAGTAAATACCAAGGAAACAGGTAACTGCTATACATATCCAGGCATATTGGGAGGCTCTAAGATGGAAAGCAGAATCTGAAGGAGTTAGTAAATCTCAAGAGAGCCTAAAAGCAGGTTTTAGATTTTTAGGTAAGAAAAAAAATGAAAATCCCCTGAAACACTAAATTATGCCCATAGCACACACATGCTAATGCAATATAAATGAAAAAGTTGATAAAAACACAGATTAAAATAAAAAATAGTTCACTCAAGCATTTACTGAGGAAAAATCCCCTGCAACAAGACAAACAGTCACAGAATTAAGTTTCCCAGCCAAAAACATATAACTTTCACATTAATGACCACAGTTTTGCTTACAAAAAATAAGTTAGCAGCAGGTTTTCCCCAGTGGGTAACTTTTCTGCTGAGCCTTGAAGGATCAATAGCCAACTGTCAGCTCAATGAAGCATAGAGAAGTAGCACACTTTGCTGGCAAGAAATTTCTGAAGCTTTTGACATTCTAATTGACTTTTATAAAGGTCTCTGATCAAGATCCTAAAAGTGAGACCATGTAGAAGGCATCCTTATGTTGTAAAAAGCTGACTAGTTGGTCATAACCTTGGTAGAATATAACTCAAATAACTTAGGGTACCTCAACAGTGATCTGTTATTGAACATCATGCGATGCAATAATGTAATGAGGTTAGAATACCAGCCATCAATGAACATATGTGAGATAATATCATAAAATAATTTGATTCAAACACTCAGCATCATCGGATATGTGACTTAGAATGTCAAAGTACAATGTAGTAAGAACACTTAGCAAGACTGAACATGTGGTTGCTGGTGTCATAAAAACAATGAGACTAGGATGCACAGCATCAATGAGCATGCACTATGAAATATCATAAAGCACTGAATTCAGAGTTAGAGATCTCAGCATCATTGCTCATGTGTCAGCTAATGTCTTAAACCAGTGACACTATTGCACTCATTAACACAAAATTCATCCAGTAAAGTCATAAGAGAAATAGCTTAGATGTCACATCACAACAAAGCATGTGTCCTATTATATCAACACTCAGCATCACTGAACATGTGTTTGGTAATATCATAACATGTGGAGGATGGAACTCTTAGCATCATTGATTGTGCTTGTTAATGTCATAAAAAATAATGTTGTAAGAACATTCAGTACCAAATGAACATGTTTATGCTAACATCAAAACATAATGAGATAAGAGCATGAGCATTAAGGTTCATAGATTAGTACTAGGCTAATTGTTTTGCGAGGCATTTTTAAGCCTAGTCAATTATCCCTTGTGAGACTCAAACCCTGTGCCTTGTGTTTGTAATGCAAACACCTTAACCATTAGGCCACCCTCCCAACCATAATGATTAGTTGTCTGGTAATATTATACAATGAGATCAGAACACCACTAGACATGTGACAAGCAAAATCATAACACAATGAGGATAGAATACTCACCATCAATAAACATGTCTGATGATGTCATAGGACAGTGTGGATAGAGTAACCAATGCTATTGAATATGTTTTAAGAAATGGCAAAACAAAATAAAGTTAAAATGCTCTGCATCAGTAAACAAGTGCCTGATGGTGTCATAACACAATGACTTTAGAAAATACACAGTGTTATTAAAGATGTTTCTAGATAGGTCATAGCACAATGATGTTAGGACACTCAACAGCACTGGACATTTGTCCTTTATTGTCAAAACATGAGTCTAAAACAGTTTGCACTGCTGAACACTTGCTTTGTGCTGTTATAACTCAAATATGTTAAAAGAGTTAACATAACTGAACGTGTCTGTTAATGCCACAACAGAAATGGGTTAGAAAAGTCGGCATTATTAAATATGTTTCTACACCCTAATAATGGGCAATTTCAACTACCCCACCATTAACTAGGAAAACTACCCATGTACCAACTCTTTTGCTCAATGTTTTCTGGAATTCATAAATTCCAACGCCTTGGATCAACATATTCCCACCCCCACTAGGGGCAGTAATATCCTAGACCTGGTCATTACCAATATGGACAACTAGTGTTCCACACAAGAGGCCAATTCCTCATTGGTCAGACCCGACCACAAGCTAATCACCCTAGACATCCATATCCCACCCCCACCCCCAGTTAGGGAAACCACCGTAAAAAACTTCTCCAAAGCCAACTTCACACTTCTTAAGACAGAAGTGGCAAACTTTATGACACCAATGCAGACGGACAATAGAGGTAGGACTGCTAAATCATGCACAAATGCACTTTATAAGCACTTACACAAGTGCATGGATCATGCTATCCCTAATAGAACCAAGATGCTATGCTCCAAAATAAGGAAGCCGATCTGGTGGTCCTCTGCCATAAACAAACTCTACAACAGTAGAAAGAAACTGTTGCAAAAAAGAGTAAATTCCCATGACTGGAGGAATGCCCTGGTCAACCTCAGTAAGAAGCTGAGATCCCTCATAAAATCCTCCAAAGTTAGTTACGAAAACAAAATTGCCACTGACTCTAAAGACAACCACAAAGCATTCTATAGCTATGTCAAGAATCTCAATGGCAACACTCAGATCTGCTCTGAGTTACAGCACAATGGCACTAAATATACAGAACCAACAGATATTGCCAACATCCTGGCAGATAGGTTGAGTGCTAACTTTACCCCCCTCTCACCCCCTAAAGGGCCCATCTCTATACTGGAAGAATGCAAAGTTCCTGTAATCATGGCTGCACAGGTAAAAAACACACTCTCCAAAGCCAAGAACACAGCATCCATGGGACCTGACAATATTCTACACGAACTACAGAATTAACTGGCACCCTACCTAAGTACCATGTTTAGTCAAAGCCTCACCTCAGGCTTTGTGCCCAATGAATGGCGCACAGTGACGGTTATCCCACTCCATAAAGGGGGAGCCATGACTGACCCCGGGAACTACTGCACCATTAGCCTGACGAGCCTGGTCTGCAAGGCCATGGAACATATCATCATGGAACTCATAATCAAAGACATTGATAATCTCCAAACTCTGGACCCTACCCAGTTCGGATTTCTAAAAGGCAGATCATGTCTCCTAAACCTGATTGACGTCTTTGAAGCAGTCACCAAAGCAATAGATGAGGGTAAGATGGTTCACATAGTTTATCTAGATCTCGCCAAGGCTTTCAACACCATCCCCCACTCTGGAATTATAGATAAGCTCACTAAACTAGGTATAAATGCCTATGTCACAAGATGGGTTGCCAACTGGCTCATGGACAGAACCCACACTGTGAAAGTAGCAGACTCCATATCCGACTTCAGACCAGTGACAAGTGGAGTACCACAGGGTTCAGTCCTGGGTCCTCTCCTGTTTGGTATTTACTTCTCTGAAGTACAGGCTAACACAGAAGGTCTTTGGCTAACAAAGTTTGCAGATGACTGCAAACTAGGAGCCATAATCGAAACTCCTAACAATGTGGATATGCTACAAAAGGGCCTCACTGAGACAGATGCCTGGTGTCAAAACCATGGCCTGAAGCTCAATGTCAAAAAGTGTATTGTCATCCCCTTTGGTAAAAACTCTGTACCCATGAACTACCACATAGCTGGTAGTCTACTTAATGCCGAAAATGTGATAAGAGACATTGGGACACAGGTGGACAGTAGTCTCTCCTTTGATAATCATATTGCCACAGTGGTCAGTAAATCCTTCTATGTGGCTCACCTCATCACAAAAGGTTTCTCATCCAGAAAAAAAGAGGTAATTGTTCCCCTCTACTCATCACTCATTAGACCCATTATAGAGTACAATGCTCCTTTTGGTATGTACCTCACAAAACATCTACAACAACTGGAAAGGCCACAGAAATACTTCACAAAGAGGATTACTGGCCTCAAACAGATGCCCTATGCAGACCGTCTCAAAAAACTCCAGTTTTACTCCATTGCATATCGCCTACTCAGAGGCGAACTCTGCCTAACATACAAAGCTATGTCAAACCCAGAGTTGTTGGACATGCTCCACTTAAAGAAATCCCAATCCCTCCGAGCTACATGCTCTAGGGACCTAAACCTAGTCACCACAATAAACAGAACATGCTGGAGGGATAGATTCCTGTCCCAGAGACTTCCCATACTCTGGAACAAACTACCTATCTATATCAAACAAAGCTCCTCATTAGCACTCTTCAAGAAAAATCTTGATGATTGGATGGGAGACAGGAAATTCACCCCAGGAATCACCTCTAAGGCTCTGCTCAACAGGGGCACAGGAAAATAATTTTCTTGGGTGGCAAAAGCCAGGGTACATTTTTGGCTAAGCTTATATAGGCCCTAGGGCCAATAGCCTAGTACCCTCCTATGAACCTATGAACCTATAACAGAATGAAGTTAGAACACTTAGTATCACTGAACATTCTGTTGTCAATAACAGAATGAGGTCTAAACACTCAACGCCAATGTCACAACACAATAAGGTTTGATTTCCCAGGCTCTCTGAGCTTGTATTAGATGATGTCATAAAACAATAAGACAAGAGTGCTTAACATCATTGACTGTATCTAGAAATAGCATAAACATTTAATGTAAAACACTCAGCATCATGCAATCTATCTAATTATGTCATAGTGCAATGAGGTTAGAACACCCAACTTCAATCTGAACATATGCTTTGTAATGCCATAAAATATAAGGTTAGAAAATTCAGTATTACTGAATATGTGACTGGTAATGCTACAAATCATTTAGGCTAGAGCACACTGCATCACCAAACATGCATCTAGTGATGTCATAAAAGCTCAAAGGTAGGATATCCAATATCACTAAACATGCATCTAGTAATATCATAAAACATTAATGTTCGAACACTCAGCATCACTGAACATGCATCTAGTAATATCATAAAACATTAATGTTAGAACACTTAGCATCACTGAACATGCATCTAGTGATATTATAAAACATTAATGTTAAAACACTCAGCATCACTGAACATGCATCTAGTAATGTTAGAACACTCAGCATCACTGAACATGCATCTAGTAATGTTAGAACACTCAGCATCACTGAACATGCATCTAGTAATGTTAGAACACTCAGCATCACTGAACATGCATCTAGTAATATCATAAAACATTAATGTTAGAACACTCAGCATCACTGAACATGCATCTAGTAATATCATCAAATATTAATGTTAGAACACTCAGCATCACTGAACATGCATCTAGTAATATCATAAAACATTAATGTTCGAACACTCAGCATCACTGAACATGCATCTAGTAATATGATAAAACATTAATGTTAGAACACTCAGCATCAATAAACATGCATCTAGTAATGTTAGAACACTCAGCATCACTGAACATGCATCTAGTAATATCATAAAACGTTAATGTTAGAATACTCAGCATCACTGAACATGCATCTAGTAATATCATAAAATATAGCAATAACTCACGCCTGGGTGTGGGTAATGCTGGATTTACCCATGGTTGGTGTGGTTTGCTCACGAGGGCGAAGCCTGAGTGGCCAAACAAAGACAACCGTGGGTAAATCCAGCATTACCCACACACAGAAGTCAGTTATTGCTATTATACAATGACATTATTTAAGAAAAAAAAACTTACTTTTATTAAATAATGGAATTTTATAATGCCTCCATGTTGCCCTTCCATATCTGTCTGGTATTCTGCGGCAGTACTGATGTACTGTGCATGCGTATGTTTACGCAGTACAACAGAGCTGTGGGTGGAAGCAATGGAAAAAGCAAAAGCTCCATTGCTTTTTACAAAGTGTGTCAGTATTTTAAAGGAGTTTAACATAGCGAGACAGCTTTAAAAAAAGCAACGGAGAAAGGAAGATCTCCGTTACTTTTTTTAAAGCTGTCTCTCTATGTTATACTTTTTTAATATAGCAAGACAGTGTCTAAAAAGCCGTTGCTGTAAAAAAAGACTTATACTAATGGAAAACGTCAGGGCGACCGGACCTTTTCCATTACTATAAATCTGATTTACAACGTGCACGCTGTCTAATCAGCGTGCACATTTTGGAATATTAATGGGGGGGTTGTTGTATAACATTAATGTTAGAACACTCAGCATCAGTGAACATGCATCTAGTAATATCATAAAACATTAATGTTAGAACACTCAGCATCACTGAACATGTATTTAGTAATATCATAGAACATTAAATTTACAACACTCAGCAGCACTTGAACATGCATCTAGTAATATCATAAAACATTAATGTTAGCACACTCAGCATCACTGAACATACATCTAGTGATATTATAAAACATTAATGTTAGAACACTCAGCATCACTGAACATGCATCTATAATATCATAAAACATTAATGTTAGAACACTCAGCATCACTGAACATGCATCTAGTAATATCATAAAACATTAATGTTCGAACACTCAGCATCACTGAACATGCATCTAGTAATATCATAAAACATTAATGTTAGAACACTCAGCATCACTGAACATGCATCTAGTGATATTATAAAACATTAATGTTAGAACACTCAGCATCACTGAACATGCATCTAGTAATGTTAGAACACTCAGCATCACTGAACATGCATCTAGTAATGTCATAAAACATTAATGTTAGAACACTCAGCATCACTGAACATGCATCTAGTAATATCATCAAATATTAATGTTAGAACACTCAGCATCACTGAACATGCATCTAGTAATATCATAAAACATTAATGTTCGAACACTCAGCATCACTGAACATGCATCTAGTAATATGATAAAACATTAATGTTAGAACACTCAGCATCAATAAACATGCATCTAGTAATGTTAGAACACTCAGCATCACTGAATATGCATCTAGTAATATCATAAAACGTTAATGTTAGAATACTCAGCATCACTGAACATGCATCTAGTAATATCATAAAATATAGCAATAACCCACGCCTGGGTGTGGGTAATGCTGGATTTACCCATGGTTGGTGTGGTTTGGTCACGAGGGCGAAGCCTGAGTGGCCAAAGACAACCGTGGGTAAATCCAGCATTACCCACACACAGAAGTCAGTTATTGCTATTATACAATGACATTATTTAAGGAAAAAAAAACTTACTTTTATTAAATAATGGCATTTTATAATGCCTCCATGCTGCCCTTCCATATCTGTCTGGTATTCTGCGGCAGTTCTGATGTACTGTGCATGCGTATGTTTACGCAGTGCAACAGAGCTGTGGGTGGAAGCAATGGAAAAAGCAAAATCTCCGTTGCTTTTTACAAAGTGTGTCGGTATTTTAAAGGAGTTTAACATAGCGAGACAGCTTTAAAAAAAGCAACGGAGAAAGGAAGATCTCCGTTACTTTTTTTAAAGCTGTCTCTCTATGTTATACTTCTTTAATATAGCAAGACAGTGTCTAAAAAGCCATTACTGTAAAAAAAGACTTATACTAATGGAAAACGTCAGGGCGACCGGACCTTTTCCATTACTATAAATCTGATTTACAACGTGCACGCTGTCTAATCAGCGTGCACATTTTGGAATATTAATGGGGGGGTTGTTGTATAACATTAATGTTAGAACACTCAGCATCACTGAACATGCATCTAGTAATATCATCAAACATTAATGTTAGAACACTCAGCATCACTAAACATGCATCTATAATATCATAAAACATTAATGCTAGAACACTCAGCATCACTGAACAAGCATCTATAATATCATAAAACATTAATGTTAGAACACTCAGCATCACTGAACATGCATCTAGTAATATCATCAAACATTAATGTTAGAACACCCAGTATTATTGACCATGCATCTAGTAATATCATCAAACATTAATGTTAGAACACTCAGCATCACTGAACATGCATCTATAATATCATAAAACATTAATGTTAGAACACTCAGCATCACTGAACATGCATCTAGTAATATCATCAAACATTAATATTAGAACACCCAGCATTATTGACCATGCATCTAGTAATATCATAAAACATTAATGTTAGAACACTCAGCATCACTGAACATGCATCTATAATATCATAAAACATTAATGTTAGAACACTCAGCATCACTGAACATGCATCTATAATATCATAAAACATTAATGTTAGAACCCTCAGCATCACTAAACATGCATCTAGTAATATCATAAAACATTAATGTTAGAACACTCAGCATCACTAAACATGCATCTAGTAATATCATAAAACATTAATGTTAGAACACTCAGCATCACTGAACCTATGTTTGCTGATGTCATAGCAAAATGATATTAGAGCACTTAGCATCAATGAATGTGTGTCCAATGATATCATAACATGAGTAACATGGCATATGTCTAGTAATATCAGAATTCAAAAAGGATAAATCACTGAGCAGCACTGAACATATGTATGATAACTCTGTAACATAATGAGGTTGCAGTATATAAAAACTCAGCATTATTGAACATATATATATCATAATGTCATAAAACATGGTGGTTAGAATATTAAGCATCACTAAATATGTGTCTGCTGACATCATAACACAAATTACTAGAACACCAAGCACAACTGTATAAGTTTCTCAAAATGTTATAACACAGTGAGAATAGAACATCCAGCATCACTGAATATGTATTTGGTAATGCCATAAAACAGTCACATCAGACCACTAGTCAGTAATGAACATGTACTAGGTAATTTCCTAATACAATGAGGTTAGCATAGTCAATATCATTGTACTTGTGCTTGGAATATGAATAATACAAACAGGTTAAAATGGCTAATATTAGTGGACATGTGTCTGGTAATATCAAAAATGCAAAAATTTTAAAGCATTCATAATTACTGAATTTGTCCAGAAGTGTCATATCACAAAGAAATTTAAACACTCAGTATCACTGGATATGTGTCTGACAATGTCACAACAAAATGAGGTTAGGACACTCAGAATCACTGAAAATGTTTTTGGTAATGTCATAAATCATTGCTATCCAGATACTCAGTACCACTGAACATGCTCTGTTAGTACAATAACTCAAGGTTAGAACAGTCATCATCATGGAACATCTGTTTGATAATTTCATAACAGAAATAGGTTAGAACATCAGTTGCTATTGAACATGTATCTGGCAGTGTTTATAAAAGAATGAGGTCAGAACAATCAGGAACCTCAAGCATATCTAATGATGTCATAATACACTATGGTTAAAAAACCCAGCATTACTGAGCATGCATCTGTTAGTATTATAATATAATTAGGTTAGAAAACACAGTGCCTGAGATTATGTCTGGCAGTTTTAAAAGAATTGGGTTAGAATTCTCAGCATCACAGATCATATGTTAGGTAATGTCACAAAACAATAAGGTTAGCCCACCCAGTAACACTCAACATGCATCTAGTAATTTCATGAAACATTCAGGACAGAGCACTCACCATCATTGAGCATGTGTTTAATGATGCCATAATAAAATAAGGAAAGAAAACCAATACCACTTAATACATGCTTTGCAGTTTCATAAAATGACAAGGTTAGAAAACTTAGCATCAATGAATATGTATCTGGCTGCCTCATAAAAAAATAAGGTTTGGACATTCAGTATCACCAAACATGAGCCTGGAAATCTTTAAACTTAGCATTATTAGAGCACATCATTGGTTGAAGATGTCTAGCTATGCCATAACACATTCAAACATGTACATGGAAATGTTATAATACAGTGAGACTAGAGCGCTCATCATCACTGAATTTGTCTGGTAATGTCATGCCATAATGAGGTGTGAACAATCAGTATTATTAAATATGTGTCTGATGACATCACAACATAAAAAAGAACACCCATCACTACTGATTATGTGTCTAGAGATGGCATAACATAATGAGATCAAGACATCCATCATTATTGAGCATATGGGTAGAAATGTCATAACATTTATTTATTTATTTAACATTTGTTGACCGGGAAAATCTGACTAGGTTCCACAGATTCTGTTTTCAGTGGAGGCCCGGGGAGAAATGCTCCAGAAGCATGTCTTTAGAATGAATCATATGAATCAAAACATCATATGAATCGAACACTCATTGCCTCAGAATAAGTCTGATAATGTTATAACACAGTCTGATTAGAACACCTAGCATCACCAAACATTTGCTGGGTAATGGCCTATGACAATGTGGTTAGAATAGTCAATATCACTGTACATGTCCCTGTCAAAATAATAACACAAACAAGCTAAAATGCCCAATATAACTGAACATGTATATAATAATGTCAAAGTGCTAAAACATTACAAAAATCAGAATTAATAACTTTATTTTGTAGTATCATACCACAATAAGATTAGACAATCAGCATCACTGGACATATGTCTAGCAATATCACAACAAAAGGAGGCTAGGACATTCAGAACCACTGAACATGTGTCTATTTATTTCATACATCATTAAGATTCAGATAATCAAATTATTTAATGTTCATCTACGAATGTAATAACTCAATGAGATTAGAATCCTCAATACCACTGAACACATATTTTGTAATGTTTTAACACAATTAGGTTAGAAACATGTATCTGTTAATGTCATAACAAAAATTGATTAGAATACCTAGCATTACTGAACATGCACTTGGCAGTCTCATAACAGAACGAGATTATAGCACCAAAGAACTCTGAATGTGTCCAGTAGTGTCACAATAGAATGAGGTCAGTATCCCCACCAAAGCTGATTGTGTCCAACAATTGCATAAGACAATGATGTTAGAACAACCAACATTCATGAACATGAGTTTGATAATGCCATAAAAATTCAGGATAGAATACTCTGCATTACTGAGCAGTTTTCCGATGGTGTCATAATAAATGAGGTCAGAATACCCAACATCTTTAAATGCATGCCAGATAGTTTCATATAATAACATAGTTTGATAGGTATCAGAAAACCTCATAAAACATTCAAGTTTAAACATTCAGCATCACTGAACATGTATCTGGTAAAGTCATAAAACAGTAAGTTTAGAAGACACAGTGTCACTGTACAAGTGTTTGATGATGCTATAATAAAAATGATTGGAACACTCAACATTGCTGAATGTGTGTCTTATAATGCCATAACAAACTGACATTAGAAAACCCATCATCACTGACCATGATGTTGATAATGTCATATCACAACGGGGAAAGAAAAGACAGTATTATTAAATATCCACTTGGTAATGTTGTACTACAATAACATTAGATCAATCTGTATCAAAGAACACGTGATGTAATAATGCAATGACATTAGAACATCACCGAAAATATGGCAGGTAATGTCATAAAAAAATGACATTAGACCACTCAGCATCATTTAACATGTATCTGGTAATGTCAAAATGCAATGTGATGAAAAATTCCAACATGATTTAATATGTACTTGCTGATATAATAGAACAAAAAGATTAGCACACAACACTAAGCATGTATTCAGTAATGTCATAAAACACTGAGGTTACAACAATGAAAATGTATCTTATAATACCATAAAACACCCATTAATATTGAACAGATGTCTGGTAATGTCAGATGACAACGAGGTTAAAACATTCAAAACCAGTAAACATGTCAGGTAACTTCTTCCTCTTTCAGCTTTTCCTGGTTAGGCATCACCACAGTGGATCATCTGTCCATTCATGACTGGGAGTGGAGTTTTACAGTGTCGAGTTGCCAGCCTGGCACCCAATCTTCCACAGAAGGCACACACAGGCATGCTCTCGCAACTAGGGTCAATTTGGAGTGTCCAATCCACCTACAGCATGTCTTTGGGATGTGGGAAGAAACCGGAGCACCTGGAGGAATCTCACATGACCACAGGGAGGACATGCAGACTCCACACAGAGGGCACCTCAGCCGAGAATCGAGCCAGAGAACCTCTTGCTGTGAGGCGGAAATGCTAACCGCTGCACCACAATGAGGTAAGAACACCCATTATTAATTAATATGTAGCTAGTAATGTCATTACACAATGTGGTTAGAACACTCAGCATCACTGAACATGGTTCTGGTGATGTCATAATACAACCAGTTTAGAACACTAAGCATAACCGAACCTGTGTCTAATAATAACATAGCTCAAACAAATTATAAAACCAATCATAACTAAGGGTGTCTGGTAATATCAAAACACACTGAATTTAGAAAACCCTGCATTTTTCTTCATGTCCAGTAATGTCATAAAAATAAGGTAAGAACACTCACCATCACTATGCCTGATAATGTCAAACAGCAATGTGGTTACTAAAGTCAGTATCAGTGAACATGTCTGCTAATGTCATAACACAATGGGATTAACACATCCAGCCTCACTAAACTTGTGTCTGATGGTGACATAACAAAATGAGGTCAGAACATCTAGTGTCAAAGAATGTATCTCTGAAAATGTAGTAAAGCAATATGTTTGTAACACTACGCTACAATGAAGATGCATCTGATGATATCATAATACAAGGTTAGAACACCCAACATCACTGAACATGTAGCAAGTATTCTGATAACACAATGAGGGTAAAACTGCTAGCATCACTGAACATGTCTGCTAAAGGTCTAAAACAATGAAGTTTGTACACTCAGGATTACTAAACATGTGTTTGGTTATGTCACAACACAAACAAAGTTAGAAACATTATCATCAATGAATGTGTGTCTGCTAAAGTTCATAGGTTTGTACTAGACTATCAGGGTCTTTATAAACCTAACCATACAACCCAATTTAGTTTTGTCCTCAAGTACATTGGACACCTATATTGTGGGGGTATGTTAGTAATTAGGTAGCAAAGGATTGTGTCTGGGGAGTATATTAGTGTGGGGTTAGTTGACTTACTGTTGCCCTCAGTCCATCAGAGACGTAGGGGTCAAACTGGGAGTGAATTTATGATTTTACATCCAATGATCAAGGTTTTGCTTGAAAAGGGTTAGAGATGAACTCTGCTTAACATGGATGGAGAGCCTTTTCCATGTTGCGGGTATCCTCTGAGATACATATTGGTCTCTCCAACATGCTTTATTTATGTCATAGATGAAGTTCAGGTCCTTGGATTTAGTGCTCCTGATACTGTTTGTTTTGCAGATGTGCAGGACTTCCATCAGATCTGGGTCTGAGGATGCCTTATAAGTCAAGCAGAGATCACCTCTCAGTAATCTGTAGGAGATTGACAGTGTCTTAAGGTGATCTGTGTAAGACATGGTATTCATACCCTGTATTCTCCTGATGAGAAACCTTTGAGGGCATTCCAACTGTTGCAGGTACCTGATTAGGTACATGACAAATGAGGCATAAAACAATGAAGTTAGAACATCCAGCATTACTGAACATGTCTTTGATAATGTTATAGAAGAAAGTGATTTGAACAGCCAACATCACTGAATAGATTGCTGGTAATATCATCATACAATCAGGATAAAACACCTATCATTAATAAAAAAATGTCTGATAATGTCTCAGAACACTGAGGTTAGCACACTCAACATCACTAAAGTTGCTTCTGGTAATGTCACAAACAATGAGGTAATTACTCTCAGCATTACTCATCATTTCTAGTAACATCCTAACATAATGAGGTTAGAACACTTAGCATCACTGAAAATGTATTTGAATCTCATAACACAAAAAAATTAAAACATTCAGTGTCACTAAGAGCACTCAGCATCACTGAAGACATCTGGCAATGTCATACACAATGCAGTTAGACCAGTCAGTGAATATGAGTGCTGGAATGACATAACACAAAGACCTTAGAAAACCCAACATCACGAACACATGATAGATAACACAAAGAGGTAAAAACATCTGGCATCCCTAAACATGTTTGCTACTGTTGTAATACAGTAAGGAAAGGTGAATATTGACAATAATTGAATATGTGTCGGTAATGTCATATCACAATGAGATTGCAACTCTCAGCATTACTGATTGCAAGAGACTTGTGATCACACAATTCATTGAGGTTAGAACACTCAGCACCACAGAACATGTCTGGGAAAGTCACAGACTAGTAAGGGTAAAAGACTTAGCATCACTCAACATGTCTCTAATACTGTCTAACAACATGAGGTTAGAAATCTCTGCATCATTGAACATGTGTCTTCTGATACCATAAGATGATGATGAGGTTGTCACCTGGCATTGCTAAGCATATCTCATAGTGTCATAGTGCAATGAGTTTAGAGCACAAAGCATTGCTGAGCAAGTGTTTGACGATATTGTAACAAGATGAGGTTAGAATAGGAACTGTCACTGAACATGTGCCTAGTAATGTCAAAGAATCAATGGGAGAATATTTGTATGGCCCCTCATGGAGGCAACAAAATAGAAGGATTTTTACTTGTAAGGATTTTTACATTGAAGAGTTTACATGGGTACTTTTATATACTAAGTAGACTTCAGAGAAATTTTCTACATGTTGACAGCAAATGCTGGAGGTGTGATGGGAAAAAGAGGGGTACCTGGGAACATGCTTTTTTTGGGAATGCAACAAGCTGATAGATTTTAGAAATTCTTTATTGGGTGTTTTGTGAGAAATGTTGGGGGAGCAAATTATTTTAACTAAAGCAATAGTTATACTGTGCTGGGACATAGAAACTGAATTGCCTAGACACAGGAATGCACTACTAAGTTTAATACTATTGTCTGCCAAGAAAACAATTACTAGAAAATGGAAATCAAAAAGAAAACCAACTGTGAAGGACTTCTGGTAGGGTGGAGAACTGGTGAGCTGTGTTGCACTGGAATCTCAACTATAGGTACTACAAAAACTCAAAAATCTCTCACTGGTTCCTTTCACAACCTTTTGAAATAAGTTAAACTGTTGAGCATTCATGCACGCTTAGCAGTTGGCCTGAAGGAAATGTAATAAGAGTTCAAGATAGTTAAAACAAGCTGACATAAATCAGTGTGTTTAGACCAGATGGCTGGGACCACACGGGAATCTTTCAACCATGGAGTTGAAAATTGATAAGATGTATAGGGAAGTTTTCAAAATAAGTGAAACCCTGCAAGACTGCACACAAAAATATAACAAGAAGTTCCAGGAACTCAAAGAAGCTGTCTCCTATTACTCTGATGATACAACTGGGGTGCAAAAAGATGCTACACACATAAAAAGTAAGATACTAGAACAAGAGATGCAGCAAAAGAAGCAAGAGAACATCTAGATGAAGCTAGTAGACTTAAAGGATCATACGCAAAGAGGTCAGCTCCACTCCACAGCCATTCCAGAGAAACTAGAAGGTAATGACTGTAAAGAATTTCTGATGCACTGCATGTCAAAATGGACAGGGATGTTCAATGAGGAAATTAAACTGCAGAAATGCACAGGCATAACTCTCAGCTGTCCAGATTTTCACAGAATGTTCACATTTTCTGGTCATATTTTTAGTCTGTTCTTGATACAATGTGTGGTTTTCTGGCAAATAAGTGTGGATTAAAGTCATTAAATAAATGACATACATTTGAGTTTCAGACTTCATTTCTTTTAGAAAAGGCATGCAAACATGAATCCTATTATTGTAGCAACTCTCTAGGTTTATAAGAGCAATATTTAAAGTCTGTCCCTATTTTTGGACCTTTGTCCCCTAATTGCTTTAGACTTTGCCTGGATTTCTTGCACTAAAGGTCTGTCAACCAGGAGCTATCACCTTGGTCTCTTGGCAGTAAAGTTTTAAACATATGTTTAATTACAGGATTTCAAGGGGGACTGGACCGGGTTGACTAGACAGTAATGATGCCCTGCTGTATATGACTAGTCCTGAGAGTGATATCCCAATTCTGTTTACATTCCTACAGAATTCTGGGAAATATCAGGCTATAGAATTAACATTTCAAAAACAAAGGAAATTACTGTGAACTACACTCCTACATGTGACTTAGTACAAAAGTTGATGAAGTCATGAAAGGTTAAAATATCTGGGAGTTTGGATTGAAAAGGAAGTAGGAATATCAGAAAAAGGACATGCAAAAAAGAATCTTTGACTTTATTAGAAAAAAGAATTTGCTGCAGGTGGATATGTCCATCAAGATACCAGCTACTAAAATGTTTCTTGCCCCATTGTGCTGTATGTTTGACAGTCTTATCTGGTAAGGCCAGATAATAATAAAAGGGGATAGATTATAAAGGATGCTTAGATCATTTCTCTGGGATAAGAAGAAACTGAGAGTAAGGTTGGAGAAAAAGAAATGTGAAATTGGGCATTCCTGACTGGAAACTATGCTTCCAACCCACCCAAATAAAACAGTCATGGGTATGAGTCTAGGTGGAAACAGATGGCAAAAGAACAGGAGAGAGTCATAGCAGTGGAAAATTAGGGAAGATTTGTGGATATTGGCTTTCCAGGAAAACAAAGAAATATTCTTAGAGAGTAATGTAATGGGCTTACCTCAAGAGTTGGGAAATAAGAAAGCTGGAGGGGGGGCTTGTCCACTTTTTTGCTCAGATAGGGGCAACCACATCATGGAGAGAATGCAGCAAAGAATCACAAGCAGAGAGGACATTGAAGGCAATGCACACGACATTGTTGTCTTGGGATCAGATGTCTCAGCACAATGAATATATGACATGTGAAATTGCCCAGAAGCAGTACCATTTATTGGGTTGATACTGTTTGGCCTTTATGTGGCTAGAAAGAAAAGGACTCTAATCTAAAAAGTAAATTCAAACTACGTGAGAGTCCTCCAGAATGAGGTACATTGATTTGTGAGGCTAGAATGGATATGACAAGTAATAGAGAAAGAGCTGCCAGTGCATACTGCGGATTGGTAGATGACACAAATGATCAGGAACATATGTGTGCAAAGATTTGTAATAGAAATTTGGGAAAGCAGTACACAGGAGAGCAGTGGCAGAAAATCTCTTTAGCATTCCAGGAAGCAACCAAGGCTAGAAAGTTTTGAATTTTTGCATGGACATGTCTACACTCTTATTTCTATACTCCACAGAGAATACATAGGATGTATCAAGCTTTTGTTGGAGATGCAATATAGGACAGGTAGGCGCATGCAAACAGGTTTATGGGAGTATACAGATTTGCAGCTATTTCAAGAAAGCCTAAGAAGAGCCATTGGTACTGTGGCACAAAATACTTAGGAACTTACAAAGGAACTTTTTTTATTAACCTGGAATCTATATTTAAATGTATGGTGAAGCCATAATATGAAAGCTGTTATTATCTACTTATGATAGCCTGGGAAGAAAGCTAAATAACTTTCAACTTATTTGCTTAAGAAATCTGGACAAAACCTATAATAATGGGGTTACAAAGACCAAAAAATAGGGACAGATTTTAAATATTGCTTTTATAAAATTAGAAAAGTGCTAGAATAGTCGGATTTGCATTAACTTGCATTTTCTGTATGAAGTCTGAAACTCAAATTTGTAATCATTATTTAGTGACTTCAGTTCATAGATTCACAAGAAAACCACACATTTTATGAACAAAATACAAGAGACAAAAAATGTGGACATTGTGCAAAAATCTGAACAGTTGAAAAGAAGGTGGAAGCCAGAACATAAGTCAGTCTGGGATGAGATCCTGTAAATTATGAAGATGAAGTACAGATCATAGAAGAAGATAAAGAGGAAATCAATGTTAAAATGACAGGCATGGCAGACAGTAGTAGAATTGGATAAACATGGACAAGGATGAAGCAGTTAAAATCAGAAAGTTAAGAAAAGATAAGATGAGGTAGACAACTGAAAGTATATAAGCACCAAAAATAGGATAAATGACAGGAAGATTAAGCCACTGATAAGCACCCCAGAAATGCAAGGTTATAATGCCGTTCTTACCTTTAGACCAAATACTGCACAGAGGCCAACTAAAGTTGGAGGAGTCTCAGTCTATATTGAGACTAATCTCACGTCCAGACTAGCTAAAGTGTATGACTCACTGGAACTCATAGATGTGCAACCCACCATAAACAGGTTCTCTTACCATATCTTATATAGGTCCCCCTGCATGTCCCAGGAAACCCATACTACCAATCTCAGTGTACTAGATTCCCTCACTGTTCAATCCAATCCAATATTTATGGGGTATCTCAACTACCCCTCTACAGCTTGGGAGTCCTACACCACTTGTAATGCACAAGCTCAGCGATTCCAAAACTCTGTTAATACCAACATGCTGGAACAGTTGGTCCATTCTCCTACAAGAGGTATAAACATCCTTGACCTTGTACTCACAAACATGGGTGGGAGGCAATGTTCCTAACCCAAGGTAATATCTTTGCTTGTCAGCTCTGACCATAAGGAAGTATTATTGTTAATAAACATTAAATCTGGGGATCCAGCTCAAATTAGGAATAATGCAAACTCAAAAGACAAGCCTACCTGGTGGAATCACAATATCAATCGTTATACAACAAAAGAAAACAATCTTGGGAAAGAATAGTAGGAACAAAACTATACATACTAAAAGCCCCATGACCAATCTAAACAGGAAACACTGTGCAAAACCTATTGTAAATTGCATCACCCACACTGAGCTGGAAGCGATTTCCAACATTTTGGTTGACAGGATCAGCTCAAATTTCTAACCATGCACCCCACAGATAGTCCACAATCCCCCCAACCATTACTAGGGAAGAGGTCATCAATTTTCAGAGCTAAAAATACTGCATTAATGGGCCCTCAAATTGAAAAGGGATTACTGTGCTTAATAAATAATATGAAACATGGCCTTTCTGGTCCACTTGAAGCGCTTTTCAACTGGAGCCTTCAGTCAGGTTTTGTGCCCAAGGAATGAAAGATGGCTACAGTCATTCCCCTGCACAAAGGTGGTCCAACCACTGATCTGGGTAATTACAGGCCTGTAAGTCTCACGTTCTTTATATATAAGGCCATGGAAAGAATCATCATAGACGTGATACATGATAATATAGGTAACCTGCAAATGCTGGACCTATTACAGTTCGGTTTTGTTAAAGGAAGGCTAAGCCTATTAAATCTGGTGGAATTTTTTGAGAGGGGCACCAAAGCATTGGATGAAGGTAAGACTGTGCACACAGCTTATCACAAACTGGCCAATGCTTTTGATACAATTCTCCACTTAGGCATTATAGACAAACTCATTAATGTAGGTATAAAACCTTTTGTTACATATTGGATAGACAACCAACTACAGCTGTGTTACTAGATTTTGTGATATTTGGAAGGAGTTTATCTGTTAAGGATAAGGGCCTGTGAGAGGTGCGATGCTCAGTGTTGTTGTTAAGGAATGGACAATTATTTGTTTTATATATGAAGTTGTGTATGGTTGTAAGTTGGGTGTATGAGATAGTGTGACAGTTTCAGCCATTGTAGGTCCATGAGGGATAAATGATGGTGGAAACTGGAGATTAGGACAGCAACAGATTTACTTACCTTGTGATAATAATTCTGTAGCTTGCTTGGTTGGGTAGATTGAGCATTAGTGAATATTGGATCAGCATAGAAAAGGATATTCTCAGGGAGAAGGAGTATAGAGGCAAGTTGCTTCCTGATGGTATCAGACAGGTAGTTTTTTTAACCTTGAAGAGAGACAGTTAAGCTTATGTTGTATTTTTTGACTATGTGTTGAATATGAAATATTGAATTTCATGTCTTTATCTATGTAGACTCCAAGTAGTTTTGTATATGGGTTGATGTCAGTCTTAGTGCTGTTTGAGAACGTTATGTGAAAATTATTTTCCTGGGGGTTTTGTTGTTTGGAAATAAATAGTACTAATATGGATTGGTTTGGACTAAAAACTGTTGAGGATTTTCAGCCAGGCTACTATTGAGGTCAAGCCTCCTGGGTAAGTGACTTCTATTGAAGTGGAAGACTACTGGGTGTGTTTTTGTAGACTGCCTATATTTTGTGCATAACAAATGACGTTAATAATAGTAGCACCTTTGGTTTCTCTGTGGAAGCCATTAATGAAGATATTAAGGAGAATACAGCCAATGAGGGATCTCTGGAGAGTACCAAATGAAAACAAGAAGAAAGGAGTAGAATTCATTCTGTTATTTAACTACCTGGGACCTACTGGGAAATGGCCATAAAACCAGGATAAGCATTAGTTATTGTCTGAGGTTAGAGAGTCTGAGAGAAAGAATGTTATGACTGACAGTAACAAAGGATTTGAACAGGTCAAGAAAGAGAGTGGACACAGAGTTACCTGTATTTCTATTTATACTGTCTGTGTACATGAAGCTGAGGAGAGACATGCTGGGACTATGAGGATGGAAAATACTGTTTGGTTCTGTGAGTGATATGTTTCTGATCACTTTGAATAGTGGAGATAGAACAGCAATTGACCTGCAATTGGTGGGTGCAGTAGTGCTGCTACATTTGTGCAAAATCAGGAGATAATTTTTTTTTCCAGAGAATTGGGATGTAGGAATCTTTGATGGAGTCATTTTTAGTACCAAGAAAGAGCAGAGTATTACTTCTACTGTGACATTAATGAATTTAGCAGGTAGATTATCAGGTGAAAGTGTTGTATGTTTTAGTTTCTAGAGAATCTTTTTTGATAGAAGATGTGGGAACACGTTATGCAGCAAAGATGGGTGGATGGTGATCAAGTTTTGATGGTGTTAGTGGAGTAAGATGTTATTAGTTATTGAGCAAGGAGATAACTGATTGCATGAAGAAAGAGCTGAAATAATTCAGGATATTTCCAGAGTCATAGTGACTGCAGTAGGTAATGGTTGAGTAGTATAAATAGAGTTCAAAAGTGGTTTTATAAAGAACTAAAGGAATTTATTATATTGCTGGATAATGCATTTGAGAGGTGTATACATTTTTTTTCTTGACAGATATAAAGTTGTATCTTCAGTATGCTGGCTCATAAGTTATTCATAGTTTTGGATGTTACATTGAGTTTTATTCAGGGATGATATTCTGCATGCTTTATTTCTCTGTCTCATTTCTAGATAGCTAAGAGGCAGAGTTGGCCTTAACCCACTTTATCTAACTGGTGGCAAGGACATTTACAATGTGTAGGAATGATTTATTGAATGCTCATATGGCCTCATTATGAAACTTATAAAGAACTTATAAGCAAAGTATGGCATCTAAGTCCAAGGAAGTCATTGTTCCAATGTATTCAGCATTCATCAGACCTTTCATTGAGTACAATGCCCCCTTTGGTATGTACCTAACCAGGCTTATCCAACAACCAGAATGTCCAGAGAGATTCCTCACTAAAAGTATACAGGGCATAAGTAATATGTCCTGTGCTGACAGCCTCAAGGCCCTATCCCTGTATTCTGTCTCCTACAGGTTTTTGAGGGGAGTTCTATGTCTGGCATACAGGGCATTGACAGACTCCACTCTGATGGGCCTCCTGCATGTCCACAAAACAAACAGTACCAGAATTACCCATTCTAAAGACTTTAACCTTGCCTGTGATATAAATAGGGCCTGCTGGAGAGATAGGTATGTATCCCAGAGATTATTCCATCTATGGAACATGCTCCCCATCCATGCGAATCAGAGTTCATCGCTATCCCAATTCAGGTGCACCTTGGACAACTGGATGGGAAACCGGAAACTCATCCCTGGTTTGGCACCTATGTCTCTAATGGTTCATCTCCCAGGCCCATGTTTACACTTATTAAGGATGTCAGAACTTGTCAGGTATTCGGGATGCATGGCTAGGCTTAAAAAGGCCTTTGTAAACACATATGAACCTATAAACACCTATGAATTATGAACCTATAAAAGATACAAATTTTAGGTTTCTTCAAATATACATCTTTAATGTAGAAATAAAAGCATCCATTAAGAAGTGTGAAAAGTTGCAATTAACGTTAAGGTGATATTGTTTATTGTTATTAGTTTGTTTTCTAATGGTATAGATGGGTAGATTGTCACTTAGGGCATCAGTCAGTAAGTGCGTGGAACTAATTTTATTTAGTGAGGAGTTGTGTAACTAAACATAGCAGTAAATGTTTTAATAGATCATTTTGCAGTAGTCTAGGCTAAATGAATCGTACCCCTTAACAATGGCCATCTTTTCAAGGTTTTGGGTGTCTTCTATTTGCTCTAACTGTTAGGAGTTCAAGATGAGCTCCATAAAAAAAAAAAAAAAAAAGTTACATACATACATACGAATATTTTAAGCATGGCCATTAATGCTCTTCTAGCTTGTCAATATATCAAAACAATTGTTCCCATAATCAGTGTCCTGGCTGTTCTTAAAAATATCTAAACTAGCGCTTGCTTTAATGTAGTTTCATAATCTGTTCCATGCATCAGCTGCTCTTTCAGAGAACCAATTAGTACACTTCTCATTCATACAGAATCTATCTGTTCCATGCATCAGCTGCTCTTTCAGAGAACCAATTAGTACACTTCTCATTCATACAGAATCTATCTGTTCCATGCATCAGCTGCTCTTTCAGAGAACCAATTAGTACACTTCTCATTCATACAGAATCTATCTGTTCCATGCATCAGCTGCTCTGTCAGAGAACCAATTAGTACACTTCTCATTCATACAGAATCTTCTGCATAGGTTGTCTGATGATTCTCTACATTTTGATAACCCTAAACTTTCCCATAGGCAGTTGTCTCTAAATGCCTATACTATATACCTGAATAAGATCTCCTTTTAGATATCTATAAGAGACACTGTACAAGTTCAGATATTTTAGTCTTTCATAACAACTTAAATTTTCACATCCATGGATGTCCTTGGTATATTTCTGCTGTACGCTTTCCAGTTTATTCATGTATGTTTTCTTATAGGGTTTCCATAATGTTATTCCATATTCAAGTTTGGGTCTAATGTTACTAGCAAACAATGACTTCATCATTTTTAATTTCCTAAACTTTATAAGTCTTTTTATACAACCTATAGTTCTATAACTATCATTAACCAATTGGTTGATATGATCAGAAAAACTCATAGCTGGATCTACCCATATACCCAGGTCCTTAAATGAGTCTACAGTTTCAATCACTGTGTGCTATATTAAATATTCACCTTTCAATTTATGCCTCCCAAATCTCATATGCTTAGTTTAGTTTTTGATGTATTTATCATCATATTATTCTCCTGTGCCCAGATGGTCAGTTTAGTCAAGTTATTTTGCAGACATGCCTTATCTGTAACACATGTAATCAGTTCACCCAACTTTAGGTCATCTGCATATAGACTATAGAATACTTCAGAAAACGTTAGGTCTGAAAGATACAACCTAAACAAGTAAAGGCCTCGAATAGAGCCCTGTGGGACACCCTGACTATAACCAAGAATTTCACTTGTCCAGTTGCTGTAACTTGCCATGTCCTATTTGTAAGCCATACAGCTATCCTTCTTATCAAGAGTACATCAATACCTAGTTGTACTAATTTATTGATCAGTGTTTTGTGTATGACCCTGTCAAGTGCTGAAAATAAATCCATATAAATTACATCACAGCACAATTTTTCATTCATAGCTGTTACTATATTGTTATAGAACATCATATCACAGGTAGTAATAGATCTAATTTCAACAAATGCATGATGATATATGGTTTCAAGTCCCAACTTGTCCAGTTCTGACAATAACTTATCCAATATTACCTTCTCCATTATTTTTCTACAACATGAAAGTAGACTTAAGGATCTATATGACTCAGGGTTTGTCCTACTCCCCTTTCCCTTAGAGACACGTTTAATAAGCACATGTCTTCAGTCTTGAGTAATCTTTCCATATTTATATGACCTAGGGAATAATAAATATAATGGTACTGTAAGTTCTTGCTGAAGTGTTCTTTGGTCATTGTTACTAATTCCATCTCCACCCTGTGCTTTGTTTGGATCCAATTTACGCAGTTCTTTTTCAATGCAATCTAATTTGATTCCAGTATCTGAGGTTACCTGGATGTCAGTAGGAAAACTTATCACCCCTTTTATGCAGGCAAACTGTTTTGCATAAGACTTTCTAAATATATCTATAATCTGTTGTGTCTGAGAATAAATTTTAGAATCTACACACAGTATATCAATTTATTAGTGGAAATAGGAATCTCTTCAAATCTTTTTTGACTAAATGAATGGGATGCAAAACCCGAAGGAATACTGCCAGAAAATAAAACCAGCAATAAACTGTATACACGAGAGTATATACCTCCTTTCCTTGGCAAGATAAAAAGGATCTGTGTAACAGTGACTTATTAGAATATTTACTCTTATGGTAAGTTTAATTACACAACTGTACTATGTTCAACGTAGAGATCGCTTTTGCATTAGCCTAAGTTAATTAAGTAGGTTACCATAGCTTAGAAACTAAGAAGGGAAGAGATGAATAAATTAACACCCCAGGAGCCCCTGAAGAATGCTCCTAACAAAGCTTGTTCTGATGCTGGAAAAAGAATTCAGTTTGTATTGCTTTGAAAATGTACATACTTAATACCAAGTTGCTGTCTCTAGAATACTTCTAGACTCCACCCCTTTTAAGAAAGCCACTGAAAAAGCCAACGCATTGCAGAATGTGCCATACATCTGCCTGGAAGTGGTTTATTATGGTGAATATAGCAAACAGACAAGAAAAAAATTTCCTGAAATAGTCTGCTTTGACACTGGTTGTCCTTTCCTCTGACCCTCACAGAAAACCAACAGAAAATCAGTTTTCCTGAATGCTTAAATTTTGTATAGGTAGTATTGGGGTAGCTTGGGGACATCTAGTGTGTGAAGAATCTTTTTCTGCTGTTCTTGGGGTCATAAAAAAATGACAGAAAAATTAATAGTCTGTCTTAAAGTAAACTATGAAACTATGTTAGGCATAAAAGAAAGATTAGTTCTCAAAGAAACCCTGTCATTGTGAAAAACGAGGTTGCAGCTCCGATAATCTCTTAGCAGAACTTCAATTCAGCCTGATGAGTTGCCTCATATGAAGAAAGAGTAAGCTTTTCACACAAAAAAATAACATCCGAAGGAGGAACAAACTGTTTCCTATGTCGATGCAAATGCAACACCCATTTCAAAAACTGTTTACCTTGAGACTTGTTCAAAAAGGGGAGATCTCAAAGGAAGAATAACAAAGGCCATGGGGCAGTAACTCACACAAATGAGCCAGAGGCAGCTGGACATGAAAAGGGTTTTGGTAGTTGCACTGGCAACAAATGAAATTTTTTTTTCACATATATGATGGATTTTTTCACCTCCTTTAGTACTGCTGGACATTCTCAGAAAAAAAAAGTGTGCCTAAAGGAAATTAAGCTTCAGTTATCCAGGCAGTGACCTAAAGAGTTTTCAGCTTGGAGTGTATGAAACAACCTTTGACTTGTGTGAGCACATCCAATCTGTGTATAACCATCATTTTCAATCATCTGTGGAAACCTTTGTTAATCTGTGGTAATTGCCCTTGGAAAGATTAAAAAATGTAGAATGACTTTTGCCCCAGCTTAAAGTGCCAATATGATTTTCAAAGAATTATTCTGGATCTTCAGAAAAAAATCTGGATATCAGAGGCAAGGGTGGAAAAGTATAAATGAACATTCCAGTCTATAGGAATGAGAAAAAAAAATGTCTTCAAGGTCTGTTTGCAAGGTGTCTTAGAGCTGAATTTCCTTAGTTGTTTGTTCTGGGAGAAGGTAAAGAGATATACCTAAAGTGTTTGCCTCCTCTCAGCTCCTTCAGTAACCACAAAGAGTCATCCACTAATGGCTTGAGGCAAAATAGGAGGGGTCTATATTATAACATCGAAGTCTAAAAACTTTGAATGTTATAATATCGAACCCAGTAGAGCGAATGCTTGAAATAACAAAGCTGCAGAACACCGAATACTTTCCTAGGGAAAGTATTCAGTTGGCCGTTTCTGCAGCTTTGTTATTTCCTCAACTGTGGAGCGAAGGTTATGGACTGGGTTAAGGTAAGTGTGCAAATGAAGGTGAGTGTGCGATTGGGCATGGGTTAGGTGAGTTAGGGTTAGGGCGCGGGTCAGGTAAATGTACGATTGTGTCGCCGTGAAGGTTAGGGTCGGGTAGGTGAGTTAGGGTTAGGGAGTGGGTAAGGTGAGTGTGTGATAGTTAGGGACCTTAGGGTTAGGGTTGGGTTAAGGTAAGTGGATAGCTAGTGGTGCATGTCTGGTTTAGTGTAGGATTTTGTGAAGTGTATGTGTGTGGATTATTTATTTTGGTGTGGTTGAGTTGTGTGTATGTTTGTCGGAACAGCAAATTTTTTCCCTGGGAAAAAAATTGCTATTCTGACATTGGTTTTCTGGTGTTTCAATTGAATGGGTTTGATATTATAACATTCAAAGTTTTTAGACTTTGATGTTATAATATAGACCCAGATAGGAGCTGGTATGATACCCACAGACTCCTTGACAGCTTTCTTCTTCTTAGAAGTAGGTGGAAGAAAAAACACAGAGATAGAAGGTTGGTCTATTTGTATGTCAGGAAGGAGACCTCAAGAATATATACAGAAGCTTGAACAAGTAGGTAAAGGATACATTAGGGAATACATTTTTCTGAGGTAAGTAAACCACTGACAGTCTTCAACAAGCACAGTATCTTGCCCAAAATCATAAACACTCATGTTTTCAATGAAAATTGTAATCAAAAGTTAAACTTTTCCACACAAGTTTACAAAAGCATTTACCTGTCAACTTCCTTTGAAATTAATTGACAGTCCACACAACAATACATTTCCTAGTTAAATGCAACAAACCAATGATAAAATGCAAGTCTTCATCATAAAATTATTTTATTGGATGGTTTTAACCAATGGAAGACTTATTTGTTCAGCACTGAAGGATCTCTAGCCAACCAACAGTTCAATGGGACCCTTTTAAAGAGCACTCTTCAGTGGCAAAAAAAGCTCTAAGGAGATTTGAGCTTTAACTGTCTTTTTATGTATCTCTTCTCAAACTCCTGAGAATTAGAGTCTGCGGTATATGTGCAAAAGCATTGGAATCTTGCCAATCACAAGGAGATGGACCCAATTAGCTTAGGCTACTTTAACAATGATCTCTTTGTTGAACATCAACGAGTTTAGAAAACCCAACTTCACTGGAGAGGTATCTGATAATGCCATAACACAATATGGTTAGAACACTCATGATTACTGAACATGTTACTAGTAATATCATAAAAGAATGTAGTTATAACACTCAGCATTAATGAATGTGTCTAATAATATCAAATAATGTTATGTTAGAGTCCATCCTTCAGATGAGGCATTAAAAAGAGGCCCAATCTTCCTCAGCTGGTGACAGTTTAGATGGATGTATAAGATCCCATAACAGTTTGGAAAAAGACTAGTGGTTATATATATTTATATATATTTTTCCCTCATTAAATTATTTCTATTGGAAAATTTTGACAAATGGGAAACTTATCTATACAACCAGAGTTGGTGTCAGCTCAGATGGATGTAAGTGATCCCATGGCACTTTTTATAAAAAGGGGGTTATACATTTTATTCCTAACATATATATTGACACATTTTTATGTAAACAAGCAAGAAAATTCAAATCACAAATTGAAAAGGGATTATTAGTCAAAAACAAACACGGTATTCTCTATTCTTGGGATCACAATTTGTTATCTCCATCATTTTTACCATAATCATTGCTTGATAATTTTAATAACACCATGTTCCCCTTAAAATTTATTAAATAACAACTCAGGACAACTTAAATTCTATATAATCTAGATAGCATTAATTAAAATTCCGTGTGTTCTTAGTCTTCATTCTTTCTATTAACACGTAAAAACCTTGTATTAACATATCCATATGCAATGCTGTCATCATTAATTACCATATATATATATTGACTTCTTTATCATTTTAATTCTGTTACATTCCAAAAAGAAATGCCCCGTAGTTTCTTCAGTCTTAACATGTCACATAACCTTTGTATCAGATGTTTATAGTTCATTAAATCTTTAACTGAAAATGTATTCAGCATTAATCACCACAAACTAATTTATTTCAGTGTCATTTTAATCACTTCAGTGTATATTTTTTCACCTTATTACTGTTTTCATCTTTATCATCCTATACCTTTTATGAGAATCATTCCATTATATATTCATACTATATCTTCCTATTCCTACACATAGTATTCTACTTAAGCTCCCACATTAGTATTTGATCAGCATATTCTTTTATCTCTAGCATCTCAGATTATTTTTATTTTTCCCCTATCTAACATAAGTTTATTTATATTTATCCCAAACACATTGACCTGCTATATCTTCAGACTGACATTATGATTTCTCTCAAGGCCAATAAAGATGTAGAAAAGAAAGGAAAAAAAAATGGATTCTTTAAACCTTAACGCCCTTCTTCCTGATCACAATAAAGACTGTCTGTCTTAATTGGGTACATAGAAAGAAAGAGAAAATGCTCAGCAACTCTTTTTCTAACTTGGGTGGGAAATTAAATATTCTAACCATATATACTAATTTGCCTAATTCCACTAAAAGAAATAAGTATACCTTTTTCTTATAGGTCATCTTAAAAAGTTTTCCACAGATTTCTATTATTCCTTGCATTATATTGTAGCAATTTCCTTTGTTCATATACTGTATCTGATGCACCAGCTCTATCTTCTATTTGATGCTTTTATATTTGATGTTTTTTTTATATATTCTTAACATATACTCAGATATATTTAATTAATTTCTATTTAAATAGGTTTTATGAGATTCATTTGCACAGTGCACCAATGTTTCTGCTTAAAATGTACTTGAAACATACTTATAACACATGCTACATGTTTCAGAATAATGTGTTTTATTGAACAACTTAGATAATTAATTTAGTTAATTAGTATTTTAGTTAGATGTTCTTTGCTATTGGATGAGACAGTAGAACTGAATATAAATATGCTTTGTATTAAGAATGGTGTTTTTCTGATTAAGTTCCATTTAAATAAATGGGAATAAAAGCATTACATTTTTAATTGTGTGTTCATTTTTGTCAGCTTGCTTTTGGTCTCGAGCAGTGCCACCAAGTCTTTTTTTGTGTTTCAGTCAGTTCCTTGGTTTTGGACTGTTTTTTGTGTTATATCTACATCTATATGTGTGTATATATATATATACATATATATATATATATATATATATATATATATATATATATATATATATATATGTTTCCATTCAGAATGTTATAATATGTATAGCCAATACCATCAGGCCATGAAGCACTAATTACATTTACTTTACTCAAAATGAGTTAATGTCTTCCAATTTGAATTGGTATTAATATATCTTGCATATCAGTATCTTCTATTTTTAACTCCACATCTTGTTATCTGTATATAGTATAGTCTTTTTCACTGTACAACTTCTCTTTGTATGTTTCAGTGGCATACATAATACCCTCTTGGGTATATACTGTATCTCTTTCTTCAATTCAGATACTGTCCATTCTTCCTTCATCTGTATAATTTATCCATAAAATGGTAGTACATCTTCACTTTAACCATGCAGCAAATATTTTTCATTATGTAACACCTTCTTCACTTTCTTCATATTTTCATCATATATATATATATATATGTGTGTGTGTGTGTGTGTGTGTGTGTGTGTGTGTGTGTGTGTGTGTGTGTGTGTGTGTGTGTGTGTGTGCGTGCGCGTGTAGTATATTTCCAAAGTATTTTCTCTAACTTTAAATATTCTGTCATTTTCATATAATTCATAAAAAGATAACTTGGTATAATGTTCTTCCCAGAGCATATTAATTTCACTTATTAATGAATCATATTCTGACACTCTATCCATATGCCTTTTACTGGCATTTCCCTTCCTTTTCTATCAATTTCTATTTTTTAAACAAATTTGATATTAGAATAATCATTAAATAAAATTGCTTTGAGTGTCTAATAATACTTCCCTTAAACCTTCTGAATATCAAAGACAATCAATCTTTGTTTTAAAATGCCCTCATTGATATAATGTCTTTGTCTACATAGTTGTAGTTACCCATATTTTAAAAGTTCTTTACTCTTAACGTCTTTACTTATTTTCCATTTAATCTTTTACAAATTGCTGTTGAAATTCTCAATAATTATAGTATCCTCTTTAAATAAAATGAATGTCTGTAAGTCTTCAAATATTTCTACTTCTTTTGTAATATTATTGAAGGTATATCCAATCTATAGCCTCCAAACTTGATTGTACATGTAATATCACATATTATACACCTTCCTGGTCTAAATATAATCGCATCTAATAAAGATAATGACTTTTAAAGCAAAATATCATTTTCGATTCCATATATAGCCTCTGCTTGCTGCTTTTCTTTTAGTGAATATCAAATATCCTCACATCAACCTGCTGTTATTCATACCATGTTATTATGACTAACCTCCTGGCATTAATAATAATACTATTAATATTTAAATAAAGCACACTAACATTAACGTTTGTATTTTTTTTGCAATATTCTTCTGAATAGTTTTGATTTTTCATTTTCTAACTCTTTTTCAAATAGCATTTTCACCACCAGCAATATTAAATCAACTTCTTCAGTTTGAATTAAGTGATCATACATATTAGTAGCATTAACAGCATGCAATGTCTTGCTAGACTGAAAAGTTTCTTCCTCTTCTCCATTGGTAATATCTGCAACAAACTTTTCTTCTATATTACCTTCTATTACATTTTTATCAACCTCTTCAGTTTGCTCAATTTATTAAGAGCAACCAAACCAGTAATGAATAGAACTGCTACATTTTCTAAATTCAGTTTTATATGAAATAATAGTATGCCTTGTCTCACCACATTACCCACATTTCTAGGACAATTTTGTATTAAATGATCAGCAGCACACAAATAGTAGCACATTTTGGCTGGCCTGCATATTTAAGCATTCCTTTTTGCCACTAATGAATACAGTGCTAGGTAAGTGCATGCATATGTCATTAAAATAGTTTAATCGCACTTAATGTTCTAATTTCCATTCAGTAAGTTTCTATGTCCATGTCAAAATCTTGTTTGCATTTATCATTAAAAAAACAACAAATTCCATTAAATATAATATTCACACATAAAATGAAGAAACTTTTCTTTATGTAATAACATTACATAAAACTTCAGAACAAACTTATCCCACAGGTCACACAATGGTTTTAAGTCAAAACCATAAACATTTCAGCAAAACTGAATAGCTCAAATGTAATCTCACAAAGGGTTCTACTACTATATGAATAAATGCATGTACATTTTCATCACAAAAATCAATACCATTATCCTAAGTAAAGTATCCATCAATAGAAAGACCCTCTTTTGATTCAATCTGGATAACAGATTTGCAGTAAAACTGTTTGATAAAGAATATCCTTTTCAGCATTTGTAGTACTGCAACCACTGCTTAAGTTCTAGACAATTTATTGTAAGATTCAGATACTTTCAAAGAGTGTGTGTTCACATCACCTATACTGGAAACAGCAGGACATGTAGCATAAATCTTCTATACACCGTCAACATTAACTCACTTTTCGGTATTCCACTTGACAAAAACCCTGACCACAACAATGCCACATCATAATTTCTTTTCTCCACAATAATCATTTTATTCAAGACTGCATATTCTGAGCCTCTGAGTTAAATTTGATTATCACAGGTTGCGGTATGCCATTGTCCACAAGATTTGTATCCACTATACCATTGTTAAATGGATTAACTTGTATACTGAATCCCAATCTCTGCTCTCCATTCACAGTATTTTCATCTTTGCAATGCAGCACTTTAGTCATGCTCACATAGGGATGATTTATTAACATGTAGATTCATTTTATACCTTAAAAATGAAACCAACTATTTGCACTCTCATTTTTTACATTCATTCATTCTTAAAATTATTTAGAAGTTATCAACACAAGAGAAATTACCTAAACATTATATTTTTTTCTTTTTTTTTCTTTTATATTTACTCTATCCCTACCCTTTTTTCCACAATCATCTTCTTAGTTCAGCTGATTCATCATCCTCTTATAGTTTCTGGTTATATAACAAATTCTAACATCTTTTTTCACAGCACACACATTGACACAAACAGTAACTGAAATCATCTGTCTATATCAAATCCCTTTGCCTTATCATATTTTCTACATAATATCATATTAATATTTATCCTTCCCATCTATATTTATTTTTAACATTTTCATAAAATTCTTTATTCATTTTGCAGTCTGGTCTGTTTACATGGTAGCACACAGTTTTGGATTCAGAAAGTGTCTCTATATACCAAACAAGTTAAACACTGTGGCATACTAATTACAACATAAGCAGCTGCATTGTGTTCTAATCAACCAATCCAAGATGGAGGAGCTATTAATCAAACTATAAAGCAATTATGTAGACTCAGTGCTGGTTTTCCCTGTGAATTCCAAAACCTGTTGGAATACAGCCATGGAAAGGAGTCTACACAGAAAAAATGTTAGGGGCTGCTATTGCTTTAATTCATATGTATATGCAACAGACTGAAGTGTATGTGACTGCTGCTGCAAATAGACAGCAGCCAAGAATAAAGAGTATTCAGACCCCATTTAACATTTTACAATCTGCATGAGGTGGCTATTGTAGAGAGCTATAGGGTAGATAGAGACAGACTGCAGGAACTCTGTAACCTCTGCATACTCAACTCAGAGCCAGGGCAAACTGAAGGCAACCCATACCAGTGGAGACAAAGGTATGTGTAGCACTTAGAATTTTTAGCTACAGGAACCTTTCAGAGCCAACAGGGGGCATGCTGGGGGTGTCACAGGCATCAAGATCCAGGATCCTCCATCAATTCCTGAATGCTGTGCTACAACATGCTAGTGACCACATTATATTTTCCTGATACTCCTGAGGACAGCGCCACAGATGTACAGGAGTTCTACCTTGTAGCACACCGCCCCAAAGTACTGCATGCCATAGACTGCACACGTAGAAATTAAGGCTCCACCTGGGGAACAGGGAAGGCTCAACATAAAAAGAATGGCCTTCTGCGTTATTAACTACCAAGTCATGTGTAATGCCAAAGGTAACATCTTGAACAAGTGTGCTGGCAACCCAGGCATCTACCATGACTCACATATCTGGAACACCTCCCAACTGTACCAGATGTTCACAAGGGGGGATATCCCACAGAATCATTTACTGGAGGATGCAGGTTATGCACTGGAACTGTAGCTGATGATGCCCATCAGAATGCACACACACTGACTGAAGAATGCCATAATGAGGCACATGCGTAAACTAGAAATACCATAGACCACATGTTTGGGCTGCTGAAGTTGCAGTTCCAGTGCCTAAATACATCTGAAGGAGCCCTGAAGTACAATCCATGTAGTGGTACTGAAATATTCACTGTATGTGACATGCTACAGAACATCATGCTGAGAAAACAGCTTCAGGAAGATTAACAAGGGGAAGGGGCACACATTCCACCACCACTGGCAAGGTTACTACAGCCAAATGCAGGTGAGGATTCAGGGCTGCTGTGGGTGCAGGCAATGTAGGTGTGCTCAATATGACCTTGTATTGTCTAAGAGGCAAAGCATAGCACACTCACTCACCACCTAATTGGCTAAATCCTTCCTCCTATGCACATTCATATAGTAACACTGATGCCAGGCAATGCTCACAACTTTTACCTGCCCATCTAATGGCTGTGTACTCCTAGCATCAGAAACAGTCAGCCCTGAACTAAAATTGTTGCAACTGCTGGATTTCCAAGGTAAGTGTTGAACCTGGAGAATATTGTTTAATAATACAAATGAATGGGCATATCTTTGCATGTTGTTACTTGGTAATGTAAACAAGTAAAAGGTGGGTGATTTGCACAGAAATTACTTAAACATGTGATAGCAGACAGAGACTGATGTGAGTTATATGTGCCCATTTTCAAGTAGTAGGCCTCAGGCATCAAAGAGTCACACAGTCATACCTCTCAAAAGTATTGATGACCACCAAATTTCATTAGTTTAGCACCATACTTTTGTACTGGAAAATCATTGAAGAGGAAAGTTAGAAAGCAATGAGATACATTTCAGTTTCAGAATTCATAACCCTCACAAGATCATTAGCAATACTGATGCAAAAAATGTTTAATTCTATTAACTGTCTAACTTTCTAAGACCAAAATATGTCAATGATGCAATTACTAAATCAACATCATAAATGCAGGTATACTAAGAAACAGCAAATATGTGGTAAAAGAGCCCAAAATGCAACTAATAATCCAAAATTAGGCACTGGAGACCAGCAGTTTCAACACACAAGTAATTTAATGTTCAAACACAGTAAAGGAACACACATCCACCAGCAGTTACATGTGGATGTGTTTTCCTTTTGCTGTGTTTGAACATTAAATTACTTGTATGTTGGAACTGCTGGTCTCCGGTGCCTAATTTCAGATATGCTAAACACTAAGTCAGCTATGCACCCTGAGCATCAGACACAGACTTTATGTATCCCTGAATCCAAAAGATAGAAAATGGGGATATGGCACAGTTATCATCACTTGTACAGGGTGTTGTGTGGAGGACAGTAAGCCAAGGCTGACACACAAGGTCGATGAGTGTGTTTGAGTATGAAAGAGAGGCAGGCAGGGATACAGATAAATTAACAAATGGCCAGTGAAACAAAAAGAGCTTTAAGCTTCACAGCTGAACCATGTAACTGTTGTGTGTGTGTCTGTATGAGTCCTCCAGGTTAAACTGGTGTTTGAGTGACTGCATGAGCATATCAAAGTTCTGTACTAGCTCTACATCTTACCATGTTGGACAGGTGTGAGCTGTGCATGTTAGAGGTGAAAGTTCATCACTGTCATACCAGACTACAAGAACTGGCTCTGCCAAGAATTGCACTGGCATGTCCATGCCACAGTCAGATGCACTGTTGCTGCCTGAATGTGACTGATGTCTGCTGGATGAGCTCCCTCTCATAAGGATGCCCATGACCCCATGGCCTGCCATATCTGGGTGTCCACACCTCAACCACTGATGGAGCAGTGGAAGTAGTGCCATTATGGGACTGTGATCAGGTGTGACCATGTTGGCTAACAGCAGATGATGTGGCTGATCTACTCCCACAAGGATACCATCCCATCACAGCAGGCATTCCATCCAAGACAATGCCTTTTCCAAAATGTCATTCATCCAATCCATTGAACTGGCAACACAGTGGAGCCAGTCATGCATGTCAGCCTGTGCCACATCTACAACCCTCAGCATTTCTCTGGAGGACCTATGGGAATGTGCCTGCACCTCCATGACTGCCCTAAACATATGTCGAGTGGCACAGAAAGACACACCTGGATCAGGTGGATGATAACCAGCAGGCCTCCTCTGAGCACCCCAAACAACCCTGCTATGAGGCACCTCAGCCACACTTTAGCTAAGGCCAGTGTCAACAGGCACTGAAGCTGCAGTTAACACAGTTCCTTGATCAAGTGTCTCACCTTTCACCTGTCCAATGGCTGAGGGCTAACTAAAATGGGTTGGTGTAGGCCTTCTGGCTGTGTCCAAAGGAATTACAGGGGATGGCTGAATGTCAACCTCAGTGTCAGATTCAATCTATGCACCCCCAACCCTGCCTCTGTTTGGCCACCATCATCATTTAGAGTCTGCTAATACCCTGATGTCAGGTAGTAAGAGTTCTGCACTTCCACTGTCAGGATCATAGCATCATAGTATGATAGGAGATTAATAGGCTATCGACCTAGAAATAATTTTAAGTCTAGCCATTTCATCCCAATGTAATACCATAGAAATGCTAGTCAATACCCAAGATTCCATTTAGTGATGATTGCCCATGTCCAGGAGGGTTGTGGGTGCTTTTCCTTCTAATAATTTATGGTGCCCCATCCACTTGTCCAGGTTCCTCTGGAATAGTGTCATAGAGGTGCTCTGTTTCACATGAATTGGTAGCCTCTTCTAAAGATGAGGCAGTCACTAGGATATAAATATGTCACTCTGGCATGTCCTGTTTAAGTTGCAGGCCATATTTAGGTCCCTGGAATGGATATCCCTAGTCCTGTTCATTAGGTTTGGAACTTGGATTGCACTGTAGGCCAGGCATAAGTCTTCCCTAAGAAGTCTATATGATATGGAGTATAGTGGCAGGGACTTTAGTTGGTCTGTGTAAGGCACAGTCTGGAGATCCTTGATCTTCTGTGATAATAAGTAACAAACACATAAAAGAAATTAATAGCTACACTACTATAGTCAAATGTATGCTAACAAAGTAACAGTGGTGCCACTACTACAGATAGTACAGCAATACACACAACAGTCCTGACACCCACATCGCACATAAGGACAAAAATTATATATTTCTTTTAACAGCTCATCACCACTGACAAAGAAGATATTTGCCTTATCAGGTGCTGTTAATGCTATGCTTCCTATGGAGAATGGTCCTGTAGGAAGTTAAGCAAATGTTAAGGACAACTTGATCATGATAAAGAGTAACACAGGGCACTAAAACTTTTTGCCCTTTATATCTCCATTAACTATACTATCAACAAGAACTTGGATGACAAGTCCAACCTAAGCCCATGTGTAATCAATCAGAATGTGCTGTTAACTGTAGCAATCTATAGTCTCCCAAACCAATTTATTGTTAAACAGAACTAATATATTGCTGTCAATATTTTACTATACAACAGTATTTAACAATTAGGATACATAAGCCCACCTGGAATCTCCTCCTGGTACATACCAGTTGTCCATAAAAACAGTAGCACCAATGTCAAAGACATGTTGTTCTGCACTTTCCTGGGTGTTGTCTGGATCCCTGACGGTGAACAGGTTCACTTCATTTGCTGTTAGTGGTAGATGTGTAGCAGGCTCCCCAGTAACCATTCAATCATGGGCCACTGCAGCTACTCTCCTCCATGCAGAAGAGATCATGTCAGTGGCCCTACAGCACACCTGAGCATATGTCCTGCTGTGGCTGTCTGTTGCATTCACATCAGCAACTATCTGTTGCCAAATTTGCATTCTGCCTGATATATTTCCATGTCCCTTATCAAGCAGAAAGGTACCATATCACCTAAAAGCTTCCACAATGTCCTGATTATCAGGGTAACTGAAGGGGGTGGGGGTTTTGGGATCGAGATGCCTGGGTGCCATAGGTCTAGGTGACCTAAAACACAGCAGAAGGATAATACACATAAGTATCACATAACTAAAAAAAGTCCTGTTTCCAAGTAAAACAGAAAAGGTAGCATTTCACTATCACCCTCTGGAGAAACATAAAACAGTCAAGATATTACAAAACTAAAAAAAAACTTTAATTGTGTGGTTGTAACATATTACATTCCCGTGAAAAGCAAAGCAGGATGCAAAACAAAGGAGAGCAACAATAGCAACATATCCTTGTTCGTGCCAAAACAGAATGCAACTTTGCTCTCCCCACCCACAAAGGAACAGGCAAATGACACATTTTGCTAATAAACTATCAGTTAAATGATAAATGTGCTATCAAATGAACGGTCCCTGAAGCATGCCTACAGATTTAACACAGAACATCCCATTCTGTGCTATTGCCAATAATGTATACCTGTGGAATGCTCTGATAAACATGCCCATGCTATCAGAACACTTCTTAGTAATGCATACAGATAAAAGTAACATTTGCTAATGCAGATATATATCTATATATGGGTCTACTTTACATTACCGAAAGTTGATAATGCTGAAGATGAATTGGACGAGATGAGAATAACGAAACTTAAAATGCTGAATCACATTGTTTTCCCAGGGCAAGTAAATACTCCCACTGTAATGCAATTCTGGAGTTGGTATATTTGGTAAGGGGGGATGTGGGCCCCACACCTAGTTGGCTGTCAGATAGTACAGTGTGTTGTAGTGTAGTTTTGGACAAGTGTTTACTTGCCCTGGGAAAATGATGCGGTTCGGCATTTTAAGTTTCGTTATTCTCATCCAGGCCAATTCATCTTCAGTGTTATGGACTTTTGGTTATGTAAAGTGGATCCATATATTTTATATATATATATATATATATATATATATATATATATATATATGTGTGTGTGTGTGTGTGTGTGTGTGTGCATGTGTGTGTGCGTGTGTGCGTGTGTGCCTGTGTGCGTGTAAGGCAGGTAGCGTGTGCAGCAAAGCATCTGTGTGTGTGTGTGTGATTTTATATATATATATATATATATATATATATATATATATATATATATAAATATACATATATATGCAAGCATATCTTCTCAAGAGCAGTAGTTTTCTATGCCGATGGATCCCAAAGTAATAGCGTCTTTTGTGTTCTCCACATAAACAAATCTCCTCATCTTCAGGTTTCCTAGCTACATGGTTGCCTTTTTATGGTGTAGAGTCAGGTCTGTGAGCATGGTGAAGATATAAATCAGCTGTGAACACATTAGAATTGCTGAATCCTAAATACTTGGCGCTATGCAGCAGATATAAATGTAGTGCAGGAACTTCAGTGTTTGTTGCTAATGGAATTACAGGTAGGATGAAGGAAAACATAACAGCATTGCAGACTGCCTTACCTCCAATGCGTGTGTCAGGTTAGACTTACAAAGTGTAGGTGCCATTTTATCAAGTTTCAAAATGTAAGTAAGCAGCACATATTTCACATTTTATGTTTAGTAACATCCAACATCCCCTTCATTTGTTAACAACTGTATATTATTGCCATTTAATATCCTCACAAATTTTAAGTAAAATGATATAGAATGCATTACAGACTGCATGTCTCAGATTACTCGTCAGATGAGACAAGAATGAGCATCAAACACAGAGAGATAAGACAAAGCTGCATTTTTGCAAGCAATAGTCAAAAATGGCTGTGTGATCACTCAGTGCACTTCATCCAAAATTAATACATGTAGAAATAACTGTCATATGGTTTATTAGTACGATGGATAAAGTTGCAATTTGCTGTATGCAGAATGATTTCAGTTCTCTGAAACAAAGCTGGTTGTGTGGCAAATTGGGATAAAACACCCTTACTGTGTTCTTGAAGGTTTGTTGGAATGATTGCTCAAATCCAGACCTATGTAAAAATATTTAATGTGTACTAACAAATATTTTGTAGTGTTTATTTCATAGATTGCTTTTGTTCATTTCAACTTGTTTCCTCTTTTTGCCAGTGTTTGTGCAGGGCATAGCTTAGCGCAAACAAGGGACTACAGAGAAACCCAATGACTGTCAGGTTTAGCTGTGCTTATCTCATTAGCATGATGCCAAGCAGTGCGCAGACCTAGATAGTGGCCTACACAGGAAGGAGAAAGAACACCTGCAGACACAGCATCTGTTAAGGTTAAAAGGTCAAAAAGGATGCATTGTTGCAATTTTTGCTTTCCATCATTGAATGCCACTAAACAACATTGCTTGGCAGTTAGCAAGGCTCACCAACCCCTGCAGCAATTGAACACCTGCAGACAGGGCACAGACAGTCAATAACTGAAAATGGATGCATTCAATTAATACTGTGAAGCATCGTGCAAACAGACTAAGTGGCACTGAGTGGCAGTTAACACACAAAACTGAAGAATGAATAGGAAATTATGGAGCTGCCATGTAACTTCTCCTGTGGCAGCAGGTGTAAGTGTAAGACTGGAATAAAGATTGTCCTGGATTCTAGTGCAGGGTGTGCAACCTATTTTTACTTTTGTGACAGTCCAGTTTATAGCAATGAACTGAACATGTACAAGTATTATTTCAGTATTCTGTGGCAAAAGTTGTAAGTGTAGGTCTGCCATAAACATGATCCTGGGTTTGAATATGGGACATTCAAGACACATTTGCTGTTGTCTATTTCCCATTTTATTCACTCTCACTTATAACACTTTAGATAGTAGAGCTGATATGAATTATATGTATGATGGCTACAACATCGTTATTGTGTTCATAGGTTAGTACTAGGCTAACTGCACTTCTAGGCCATTTTAAGACTAGCCAATCACTCTATGTGAGAAGCAAACCCGCACCGTGTGCCTGTAAGGTAAACACCTTAACCATTATGTCAACCTCCCTCCCCATAAGGTTAACTGCGCTTGTGGGCCATTTTAAGTCTGGACAATTATCCTATGTGAGAATCAAACTCTACATTTTGTGTTTGTAAGGTAAACACCTTATCCATTATGCCAACCTCCCTCCCTATTTTCAGATGTATGACTAAGGGTATACTGAATACAGACATCTTCACAACTGGATCTAGATACAAGAACCTGGTCAGGTCAAACATATGCATGTGTAACACCTCAAACTGACAGCCGTATTTATGAATGACTCATGGTTATGTCTGAGAAGCACTTCTTCTGTGACAAAAATGAAAAATCACCACCGTGGAAGGAAATCTTTTGTCCCTTATGCCTAGATTTGAATCCCACACTTTAAATATCAAATTTGTCAGTGTATAAAACCAAAAGAACATATATCAGGTCATGAAATGTATGCCTCTAGTACATGTCTTCAAACTTAACTCACCTAACAGTTACCTTCCAATTTTCAAAATATATTTCCAAGCTACAGCAGCAGACACCTCTCAAACTAAGGTAAAGTGTCAGATTAACTTTCCAGTTTAAAATACTTCTTTCCTCCCTGCTTGCACAGCTGATCTCCTCTTAATATTGCACAAACACATTTAGCATTGTCTCTCAGGTTTGCACACTACCATTAAAAGTGATAGTAGTAATTGGTGGGAGATTATTAGTTGCTATTGCTCTAGTTCTGGTGTTAGACATGTCTGGAATTAGAGGGGATGCTGTCCAGTTTAGGGCATAGAGGTGGGGTGTTCAGGTGTTCAGGATATTTATTGGACTCCTGGTAAAGTTCCACAGGCAAAGATTTCTGCAGGGCGACTAATTTGGCTCCCAGTACAAGTCTGAGGTTTGGAGTAGTTTGCCTCAGGCTGTATCTAGTGTGACTGGCATCTCACACACTGGAGACAGTGTAGGCACCATTTAATGACCAACAAAGGAGCAAGAGGGATACACTCAACCAGTGGTTTACTGAATTTCAAACTGGTGACATCCCACAGCTGTGTAAGTATGCTAAAAAAAAGAGTATTTTAAATACACAGAAAACTAAATATAGGCAAGACTGGTATGCATAATGCTCTTCTGTTCTTTTCTGTTCTTTCCACAGCTAATGCCAAAATAGAGTTTAACTGCCAGGCTCATGCTGATTGACTGGAGAGACTGGGAGAAGCAAATGGTATATATGCAGCTCAAGAAAAGTATTATTTTAGCTTTAAAAGTTAAAGATAGATTTTGAGTTTTTTACACAGTTGTACCAAATTGAGCATGCATATCCTAACTTTTGAAGCAAGTGTGCATGCATTAGTCTGTACCATAAACAAACTTTAGGAGTCAAGCATAAGACTGTAGTCAGAGGTTGTGGGTTCAAATACCATGAGTAACAGCTACACAAAACTGCATTTCTTTAATAATATTACATAAATTAAACTCTATACAAGTGGCTTAAATGCCCTGCTGTTAACTGTAATCTTTATAATTGGACCAAGCATATGTGCAATATATGCACACTGCAAGGATTATTTTCAGCAATCATAGTTATAGTGTGTAGTTGCTAGGACATATGCTAAAACATAGTACTTCAGATAAAGTAGTTGTATAATTGTGTGAATGCATTGTATGTCACACATGATGATATTGAGTTTATCTATTTTTTCTCTCACCCTGACCCTTATCTGTTTTTACTGTTTTCTATTATGTGTCATCAAAATGTCTCCATGTCATCCATTTGTAACAAATCACTAAATGCTTCGCAGCACAGCAATGGGTCAGCCTGTCCTGCTCCACCAGCTTCAGCACTAATGCCAAATACATCTGGGACCCAACCTGGCAGCACTGCCTCTGCTGCCCCTGCACTACCTGTGCCCTCAGAAACTATTGCCCTGGCAGCTGGCATTGTGGTATCCTCTGGGAGTAGTGGCAGAGGTGGAGATTTCATCACCCACCAGGAGATACCAGGGTTGGAATGTAGGGTTGTGCACTGCACCATTGGTGTACACCTAAGCTGGGTGGATAAGCTGCTGTCCCTCATAGTATGTAGGACTCAACCCCACAACCCCAATCCCTCTACTAAACGTACCCTTACCAAACCTCCAAATTCACTCTTTATAGCACACCTCAATATACGTAGTATAAATAACAAAGTTGCACACCTCCATGCTCGCTTGAAAGTATACACATTTGACATACGATGTTTAACAGAAACTTGGTTAAAACCTGCAAATAAAGACAATGAAGTCATCCCACCCGGATATAATATCTTGAGACAAGACCGTGCAACCAAGAAGGGAGGAGGGATAGCTATTCTAATCAATGCACGGTTTCAAATTACTACTTCTGACTATAAACCACCTCAAGACTCTAATGCTGAAATCCTTACCTTTAAACTTCAGCTCAACACTTGGAAATCCATATATATCATCTGTATTTATCTTCCTCCCAGTAATAACAACAACACCTTAGAAGATATCCTTTGCTGGCTATCTCAAAACTTCCCCCAAGAAACTATAATCCTAGGTGACTTTAATATCGATTGGAAGTGCTGCAGCACTGACCACCCTACCACCCATATTAACCTATATGTCTTTTTCTCAAACCATTACCACCCCTATCAGGATAAACAAACCCAATAAGAAAGTAAGTACCTTAGATTGGATTCTCATAAATAATTATCTCCAGACATATGAAGTAGGGACCCTCCCTGATGATGTAAGTGACCACTCACTCACCTACATTATCAGGCATAAGACCAATATACTCATCCTAACCACATTCAGGACAATTCAGACCAAGAAAAACTTTAACCCTGATCTCTTCCAAAGTGAACTTAGGGCATGTGACTGGTCTCCGACAAAATAACTCCCACTTGAGGAAGCCATAAAATACTTTAATTATAAATTCCTAGCCATACTAGACCACCATACACCAATCCATTCTATCAGAATTAGGACTAAACCTGCCCCATGGCTTTCAAAAGAAACCAAGCAAAAAAATCCATCTTAGAAATAAATACTGGACTAAATGGCAAACTACTAATATATCAACACAAATTCAGACAGCTGAGAAATGACACAAAAAAGCTATACTCTCAGATAAAAGAAACTTCTACCTACAACTCCAGCAAACTCACCAAAATAAATCACAAAAATTTGGGGCGAGCATTAACCAACTACTCCACTCAGGTCAATCCATTACACCAACCCCACAAGGCACAGACCATGAGAATCCCAAGCAAACTGATAATGCCTTCAATACCTTTTTCACAGAGGTTATTCAAACATTCGCCAATCAGCTATCACCTGATAGCTTAATTCTACTAACCTCTAATACTAGTCCACCCCCTCCATTTCTCTTCCAACCAGTCCCAACATCACACATTCTCACCTTATCCAAAAACTTAAACCATCCACGCCATCAGCTGACCAATTACCTGGAGAATATCTACAAATAGCAGCCAAATCCATAGCCTATCCAATTTCCATTCTGATTAATAGAAGCATCAGTGAAGGACACATCCCAACTATCTGGAAAAATCTCCCACATTATCCCCCTATATAAAGGTGACAACTCTGCCGAATTTTCCAACTACCGTCCCATAGTCTTACTTTCTCCTTTGTCAAAAATAATGGAAAAATGCATCCATAGTCAAATATTTGATCATCTAATCCAAAATAACTTACTTTCCAGGTGTCAACATGGATTCAGACCATTCTGCAGCACTAACACTGCCCTCTTATCCTTCACTGACTGTATTAACAATAACCATAACAATATGCTTTCCTCTGCACTCTTCATTGATCTGTCCAATGCATTCGATATGGTTAACCACCAGATACTTATAAATATCCTCATATCCCTGTCAGTAGATGCACTGGCCATAAAATGGTTCCAATCATACTTAGTCAATAGACAACAGGCTGTGCTATGGCATAATAATCTAACTACCCACCTCCCCATTACCGTTGGTGTCCCTCAAGGATCCATATTAGGACCTCTCCTATTCTCAAGTTTTCATCAATGACATTCACTTAGTAATTCCTCAAGCTACATGTATACAATATGCAGATGATTCTACACTTATATGCTCAGCCACATCTACATCTGAACTGCAGTCCCTAACCCAAAAGATGTTTAATACAGTATAACAATGGTTTACACAGTGCTGCCTCCTCTTGAACCCCCCCCCCCCAAAAAAAAAAAAAACTCTTGCTCTTTAGTCCTCCAAGGAAGTCCTCTCCAATAGATTTCACAGTAATATCCAATAATGGTACTCTCATATCTCCAGATCCAACTACCAAACTACTCGTAATAACTATTGACAGCAACCTTAACTTTGACACCCATATCAACAATACACTAAAAACTGTTAATAGAAAACTAGGCTCTCTCTACAGGATCAAACCATTCCTTACTCCAGCATCTAGAATAACTATTGCTCACACTCATCTAATCTCAACACTCCTCTATGCCTCACCCATATATACTAGTCTATCAAAGAGTAACCTCAACAAAATGGAAAACTCCTACAATAACATTGCCAGATTTGCCACAGGCAATCCATTTAGAACCCACCATTGTTATAACCTAAAGCAGCTAGGATGGCTTGAGCTACAAAATCAGCTTAAATTTCACCAACTGCCCATTGCCCACAAGCCCTTTACCAACCTACCATACTCCAATACTTTCGACCCTCATTATCCCCTATAAAAATCTTAAAACCTTACGTTCATCACATAAACGTCTAGTAAATATATGTAAATCCAACAACATGGCTGGTGACTCTCTGTTCTCCAATACTGTTGGAAAATCCTAGAACCTACTTCCCAGTGAACTTCAATCACTGTCCTCTATATCACTTTTCTAATACAAACTGAAACGTTTCCTTAGAACACACTGGTTATGCTCCTGTACTAACCCTGACTAACGTGCTCGTCTTACTAGGTTCTACTTACCCACTACTTCTCAGCACTAAGTCCTATTTTCCTTGATAACAAAGACAACTTTATCTTCTAGATAATGCTACTGTTTGTACTGACATCTTTTTGTGGATATTTACTTTAATACATATGTGATATTTTGTTAGCTAGTTATACAATGAGCTGTCATCATTGTTAAATTATGTATTGTACCAGCATTGTGTTATTAAAATTGTGTCTCAGAGCTTATTTCTCGAGGCCTCTACTGAAAATGGACATATATCCAGTTAGACTAGCCTGGTCAGCAAATGTAAAATAATAAATAAATGAATTAACTATGAGCGCTGCATTTGCACACTGCTTAACTATGTGCTAACAGGGAAAGTAATGGAAATGTGTATGTCGCATAAGCAAACACTTTGCCAACCATTGCTCAAACCCACTGTTCACAATTGCACTATGCAAAGTCAACATTAGCATGCATTACTTCTGTTTACTGTCCATTTACTCTTCGTGCCATGAAACTACATGTGGAAACATGACAAAGTTATGGCCCTATCTACCAATATGACACATATTTACAATTCAGCCATGCGTTACCTCCCCCCATGCACTGCAACCCTGATCTCTCAGTACTTGTTCACAAATATATCAACTACACTACATAAAGTAATAATAAATCTTATGTGATATGCAATGCACATCAATCTGTTAATATGCAGAACTAAAACTATCTTTGCAGTCAAAAATAAGTATACATCCATTTCATGCAGGCCTCCCAACAACTTCTTTCCAACCTCCACTGTTGATGTCATCCACTATAAGTTTCTCTGCAGCCTTGTAAAAGTCAGACTTGTGCAGTGGTACTTGCATAAAGTACTGAGCTCTGTAGTCTGTGTACTTAGATAGGTAGGGTGCTCTGTTCTCACAGCAGATGTTTTTTGTGTGTGTGTGTGTGTGTGTGTGTGTGTGTGTGTGTGTGTGTGTGTGTGTGTGTGTGTGTGTGAAGAGTATTACTGTGTATCCTACAGGTACCACTCCAATCCCATAGATTGACACTATTTTGACACTTGCACATGCCTACATAACTGGGTATCTCTATCATGTACATGATGTGGATCTTTTCTTCCCAGGCATCTGCTGAAAAAGGACCTGGGTCCAGTCGGAATTTCCCGGTAAACAAATGTAAATAAAAAAATAAATAAATAAATATCCATTAATGCAGGCATCCAACATCATCTCTCCAACATCCACTGCTGATATAATTCACTATAAGTTGTTCTGCAGCCTTGTAAAACACAGACTTGTGCTGTGGCACTTACGTAAAGAACTGAGCTTTGTAGTTTGTGTACTTAGGTAGGGGATTCTGTTCTCACTGCAGTCAGCTGTGTTTGTGTGTGTGTGTGTGTGTGTGTGTGTGTGTGTGTGTGTGTGTGTGTGTGTGTGTGTGTGTGTGTGTCTATCTAGCCAGAAGAGCATAAGTGTGTATCCTACAGTGACCTCTCCAATCCCATGGATTGATGCTATTTTCACACTTGCACATCCCCACATGTCCATTAATGCAGGCCTCCAACATCCACTGCTGATGTCATCCACTATAAGCTGTCCTGAAGCCTTGTAAAAGTCAGGTCTGTGCAATGGTGCAGGTGTAAAGTGCTTTGCTCTGTAGTCTGTGCATTTAGATTGGTAGGGGATTCTGTTCTCATTGCAGTCGGCTGTGTGTGTGTGTGTGTCTATATAGCTAGAAGTGCATAAGTGTGTGTACTAAAGTTACCACTCCATTCCCATGGATTGACACTATTTTTACACATCCATTTCATGCAGGCCTTCCAACATCTTCTCTCCAACCTCCACTGCTAATGTCATATACTATAACTTTCCCTGCAGCCTTGTAAATGTCAGATTTATGCCATGGAACTTGTGGAAGGTACTGAGCTCTGTAGTCTGTGCACTTAGATGGGTAAGGGGTTCTGTTATCATTACAATTAGCTGGGGTGTTTATGTGTATGTGTGTTTGTACACTTGCATGACATTGGACAGAACCTTTCATACTGGCATGTGGGACACTGCTATTATTGCATTCTCCTCACCAGACACTGCTGATGTCATCACCTATATCTGATTTGTGGATGCAAACTATTCTCAGTTGGACATGGTTAGAGACTGGCCTGGAGGCCAGGCAGAAGTCATCTTATCCTATTTGATAAAGATTACAGTGACATGGCTTTCACTCTATCCACATATAACATATCATGGTTTATAGGCCCATGTTTTCTTGGTCAGAAACCCATGTAGTCTCTCTAGCTGCTGCATGCGGCTGGTGAGGTACATGCAACATGGACCATTATATTCTGTTAATGTTCTGATGTGGTTTGAGTGCAGTGCTGTTATATAATCTTCAGATTTGAATATGATGGCATGACTTATGGTGTGTACAGTGTAGCTTTTCCATACCACTGTGGACACATGGCGGTCGAAGGTCAGGTTGCTATCTATATGTGATCCCAGGTCCTGCATCACTGGGTTTCAGCATAGCGGGGATTTTTCCAATGCTGTAATTAGCAGTGAATTCTGCTTTGCAGAAGGACAAAAATAAAGGCAAATTTTTGCATTTATTTGTAGATCATGTTGGCTTTGTCACCAATCATTTGCCTGTGATAGCCCCTGTTATAGTATGTTATCATCATTAGTGGACTCAATGACTGCACCCACTATGCAAGAATCAGCAAACATGGTAAGCCAAAGGCTATATACCTTAGACTGAACTGTTGAGAAATAGATTCCAAATTGTAAAGGGCCTAGCACAGATACTGGGCTATGGCAATGGTGACAGCTCTATTGGTACAGGTTGATTCACCAGCTTTCACAGTATGTGTTCTGTCAGTAAGCCAATAAGTGATGCAAGGGTTAATCCTCAACTGGGAGAGTTTGTCAATGATAACTGCACAGGGGATTGTGAACAAACCCTAGGTCAGATTAAGATAGGCACTATGCACTGTCTTTCCTTCATCCAGGCCTGTCACACAGATTCAACGGTCTGTGACAACATCACAGATCACCTATAGCATGATTCAGCAAATACACCTTCTTGACATGATTGAATACACACTGCAACACACCCACCACACAGACTATGTTCCTGCAGAAAGGTGTACATCAATATGCTAGTTGGGGGACAGCACCTGATGCATGGATCTATAGACACATCCTGACTCTCCTCATCTGTGAGGTAGACCAACATGTCATCATGGACCTATTCTGAATAGACACTAGTAATATCCTGGCTGTGTGCAACAGATGTTTGAGTTGTTAATGCTGCATCATGTCTTTTATATCTGTTAGATGTCCTCAAAGAGGTAATCTAGGGCATGCATGATGACAATATTATCATCCTTTTGAACTTGACAAGCCCAAGGGATTTGACACAAATCCACACTGAAGTATTCACTCAGCACTGTCAGATGTGGCCATAAACACCTATATCATCAAGTGGGTAGATCAGTGGATCACATGCAAGGCATCGACATTTGTTGAACTATGTGAGGTGACCTATATCTCAGGTCCAGTGATCAGGTCTGTACATCAGGACTGTCTGCTAGACCCTTTTCTGTCCATTATTTAAGTCACAGATGTAAGGAATGATGTACACATCCTGTATCCAAACAGCTGTTTGAAGGGCTACAGATTATGGGCAATTATTGACTTCAACTGTGATGTTGGTATAATACAGACAGTATCAACACACACCAAAGATTGCTGCCACAGCCATTACAACACCTGCAATGAAACAAAAACATGTGGGGATTTGTTACATCATCACAGCAAATGCACAACCCAAGGATAATGTAAAATAACACCCTATAATTAGACCAATAGGTATATGACCTATGTCCTGGGGTAGATGGTATATGGAACATCCACCAGCATGTGGACACAGTGCTGACCACTCCCTAGTATGTAATACAACTACTGAGTATGTGAAGGACATCCACATCAAAGGCCATAATACTTCCATAGTTCAGAGCCTTCATCAGGCCAATAACTGAGTACAATGCATCCTTCTTCATGTAACTCCCTACACATATTCCTGTGATGTGAAACTGAAGTGTACAACCTTTGCCACATTGAGTTGTCATACATCTTCCTGGCCATACCTAGGCACTCTTTTTATTACATATACATTAATGTCTGATGGTACCGACCACCCATTAAGTTGTTATACCAGATGCATGCATGGTACCTGTTCTGGTGATGCACACAGTACATACATAGCTGTTTGACAACACTGATGATGTGGGTAACATTCTTGACAGTATGGATTGTGAGATATATATATATATATATATATATATATATATATATATATATATATATATACACACACACACACACACACACACACACACACACACACACATATGTCATGCACAGCACACAAGCCAACTAGCCTTTATTGATCAAAATGTCACAAACATGTATAGCAGTGTCCATTCTAACACATCCAGCAGAAGTTACAGTGTCAGAACAGTGTGCATGATTACCCTCATAGATTGCTTACATGTCATAATAGTTGTACAATTGTGTTTGTATTGAACCATCTCTGATCACTTGGAATCACATATGTTATGTAAGAAGCATGGGATTACTGGTAGTATTATTGTCATATTGTCCATAATAGTGAGTGCTTTTGTTACTGTTGTCCATGACCCTTTACCTGTGTCCCACTTGTTGGAGAACTTTGCTGAGATTATACTCATATTCAGACAAATCAGTCTGCACAGCTTCACAGTATGCACCCTACCCCAATTGTATATATCATCCCTGATAGATGGCCTCTGTATTGCTCTTATAAGGATGCTTATCTCACAAAGACATCTTCCCCATTGTTATATCACCTTGTGTGACAATCACATAATACACATTTTCACTGGGCAGTCCATACTGTACCATATTGATATGTGATTGGTGTCCCTGATACAACTGTCTTCCATTGACATGCAATTATCTGATGTATATTAGGTTGTTTCACCTGTCGTGTTTCTATGTGTTCATTCCTACAATTCATCTGTGTGTCCCTATTCAATGCACACACTTCCTTCCAGCACAATCAATAAGTCACTCAATTAGGAAAGCAGACAGTAAATCAATAAATGACTGTATGCTATTATATTCAAATAAGAAGTAACAAAAGCAAATGAGAACATGACAAGATTCATAGTAAAATGAATGATGCTTTACATACAGTTAATAACACATATGTAGCACTATTAATAGTTCTCTATCATGGGATGATCACTTTTAGGAAGAAATCTATAACAATAACCTACAGTGAAGTAGACTTTTATGTGTTATACATTAACTGGATTAATATTGGAATGGAAACTATGCATTGAACTTAATGGGTTTTTTGGCAAGGTGGAAAACCTCAATGTATGTGACACTAGGTACTGCAGGTAGTACCTGGTAGGAATGCGAACTGTCTATAGTACTGCAGTACTAAGTTTTACATACAGGTGTAACTGTATTACAGGTTTCAGGAGTCAGTGCTGGAGAGCCTGTAGCCATTCACATATTCACTTTGGTACAGAATCCATTCTTCAAACTCCTGTAGGGACAACTCACAGTGCCCTGTATTCAAACATAGATTTAAGTCCCTTGCGGTTTAGTGGCCACAAAACCTCATCCTTATTGTGAATGGGAAGAATACAGGTATGATGATCATGCTGTCTTATAATTAGTTCCCTACTCTGGACATTGACCAGCCATGCATTATTTTTATCATCATCATCATCACCATCAATCCCCTTTTTACATTTTTTACATTGGATTAGAGTGTCATGTCAACTGTCACCATCTCTCTCTATTAAGTGCCACACTCTTGCCTCCTTTGGCACTCATGCCTGACTATCACAGGTCTTCTGTCACACAATCCATCCACTTATTTGCCACATGCCCTTGTTTCCTCTTGCGTTCTTTCTGTTTGTCCCAAATATTCTTCACTCGATGGTCTTCTGTACATTTGCCATAGCCACCATAATCAGTTCTCTTTGACTTTTTCTACAACTGGGGCTACTTTGGCTTCTTTTTGTATGTTCTTATTTCTTCATCTGTCCTGTAGTGTGTCTCAGGCACTTAATCTCCATCCCTTCTAGCTTCCTCAACTGCTCTGTCTTTACTGCCAGGTTTCCATGTCATACAGTAGTACTTGGATCACCACTGTTTTGCACACCTTACTTTTTAGCTTCTTTTTCATTATTCTGTCATACACTACCCCTGACACTCTGTGCCAGTGTGCTGCAGCCTCTTTGATTTAAGCTTTTACCATCAAATTCAGACTTCACTTCTCCTCAATCACCCATTTTAGATACTTGACGCTGTTAACCTGTTCCACTATTTTCCCATCTATCTCATTTCTCACCTTAGGAACTTCCCCTTTTGCTGCCATTACAAGTGTCTTATCTGAACTCATTTTAATCCCATGTGCCTTCAATTTTATATCCTATTCCCCTATCATTTGCTGATGTTTTTGCTCAGAGTCTGCCTGTAATACCACATGGTCTACATATAGCAACATTTGTTGATCGGTCCCCTATGACTTGTTTGCTAATGTGGTCCATCACCAGTATTAAAACCAGTGGGCTCAGAGCTGAACCCTGGTGTACACCCACTCCCACTGGGAACCCCTCTGTAAGATCAAACACTGTTCATACATGAGTCATTGGGTCCTTGTACATAGCTTTCAGTCATTCTGCCACTGTTTTTGGGACATCAAACCTCTGCAAGACTTCCCAAATCAGCTTTCTTGAGACCTTGTCTTAGGCTTTCTCCAAATATAGGAATGCCCAGTTGGACTCTCCTCATTTCTAGCATCTTCTCAACTATCTATCTCAGTGCAAACATCAGGTCAATTGTGCTGCATCCTAATCTGAATCTGAACTGATCATCTTCCATCTTACTTTTTACTGGTCTGTGTATTCATTTATCAGTCACCCTCTCCAGAACTTTCATGCAATGTGACAAGAGTTTGATACCTCCAAACTGCCCACAGTTGTGAATGTCTCATTTATTCTTGAACAATGACACTAGTATGCAAATTTTCCAGTCATCTGGGATATACCTGACTCTCCACATTGATATGAGTTCCCTCAGGAGTCATTTCTCCCCTACCTTAGCCATCATCTTTATCATATCTGCTGTAACTTCATCTGAGCTTGTTGCTTTCCCTGACTTCATTTTCTTTAGTGCTGTTCTTACTTCTTCTATGGTGGGTTCTTCCTCTTCTCTCATCATGTCTTAGGCAGTACAGCTTCTGTGAAGTTTTCTTCATTCAGAAATTACTGGATGCACTCCTTCCATCTGCCTTTGATGTCCTGTGGACTGGTGAGCAGGTTGTTGCTGGCATCCCTCATGAAGGGTGTTTGACTACCTTCTTTATCTTTCTGTCTTTGCCTTGCAACCTGATATAGTTTCTTTGTGCCGTCTACTAACTTACTTTCTACAAGCTGCTAGAGTGCCACTGATGCCTTGTTTTTTGCTATTGCAGCATCTTTATTTAGCTTCTTTGTTAACCAACCAGTATTCCTTCCAAGCATTGTCTGTCTTTTCTATCTCCCACTTTTTCCTGCACTCCTTCTTTCTTTTGATAACTTCCTGGGCTTCTGCATTTCACCACCAGCTTTCCTTATATACCTTATTTCCATATCTGTTCTGTAGTCCATGCACATGCTACTTTGAAGTGCTGCCATCCTTCTTCAACTAAACCTATTTCCTCTTCTTCTTGAGGTTCTAGAGGCCTGCGTAACTCCTTGAGCTGTTGTGTTTTTTTCTCTCTAGTCTATTTGCAGGTCTTCAGCTTGATCCCTTTTGACCTTAGACCCTTCTCTGACCACAGCTTGCAGCTGATTGTGCCAACGAGTGGTTTATGCTGTGGGCCAACTGATTAACTGGGGATGACTTTACAATCATTGATTCTACCACAATGCCCTTTCCTTAAGAGAAGTACATCTACCTGAGTTGCATGTTGGTCACTTTTGTATCTGATCTTGTGACTATCTGTTTTAAGGCATGTGTTATTTACTAACAAGCGATTTGCAAGAGAGAGAAGCCTGGAATGGACTTGCCTTCTTTATTCCTGTTGCCCCACCCATGTGGACCCATGTAGTCCTCATATCCTGTACTGTCTTTTCCAATACGTGCCTTCAATTCACCTATTTTTAACACTTGTTCACGTTGTCCTGATTTATTTAGTAGGTCCTACAATTGCTGTCTAAATACACTCTTTTCCTCACTATCTTATTAGAATTATCTCTTGTCTCATTTACCATATACTAATGCATTTAACAAATATGACTATTGAATTTTTCCTTACATGTTCTCTTCAACTCATGTAACTGTCATTGCACTTTACTATGAAACATATGTTCTATGTTTTTCTCATTACAACATTTTTCACTTTTATATGTTGTAGTGTAAACTGATACTTTGTGATTTTAAATACTTGTACTTGCTGATTTGTAATGTAACATGGCACGTTCTGATTGAACATATCTGTACTTGATTTCTGAAATATTGTGATTGTGGAGCTTTTCTCCCTTGGCCTCTGCTGAAAATGGGCACTTTCTGGCCTAGTCAGACTTTCCTAGTAAACAAATGTTAAATAAACAAATAAATAAATCTCAAACCTGCTAAGGGGCATAGGCTGAAATTATAAATACTGCCCTATCATTAGTGCTGGGCTCTGACTGCCATGTGTCTGTCACTAATTCTGATGACATCCCTCGCTGTCTTCTGAAGCCTCTCCCGCAACACAATTTCTAGCCTGTCATATTCCTGAATAGTAGACTCTGGATCCCAAGCCAAGTGGCTTTGCTGCACTGCCCTTCCATCTTCTCTCCTGGATACATAGGATGTCCAGCATCCTTCTTACTATCATGTAATCCATGTCCAATCTGCACCCTGTCTGTTAACCTAAACTGAGTGTATCAATTCTTAGTTCATGTTTAGTAGGTTGATTAGTTTCACATCCAGCTTTCACACAACAGGGCTATCTCAGGTAACCCAAACTGGGCAATTGGACACCAAACAGCCAGTAGTTTATTGACCCAGGGCTGCTGGGCTTTATGGTGGGTATACACTGGCCAATAGGGGCACATACACCTTCCCCACAGTTAACATGGGTCCATGGTGTAGGTTGGAGTTGACTGAGTCCTCAACCTGCTTATCAACTGCAAATAGCCATACCCATTTGGAAACATTAGTCAACATGACCAATTCATCTAGAGACATATTTTACATTGTGCAATGGCTAGCCCTGCCATGGCATGCAGTCTGATGTCTGTGTGTTCCTGTCATGAGGATACTATGTGCCACAGTAGATGCCCAAAGCAGTTGGTTTATACAACTATCCCCCCTATAAGACATCATGCAAAATCTATACCCACAGGTCCATTCTTTGGTGTGTTTGAGATGGAAACACCCAGCATGTTCTTTGGACTTGGGAGGAACCCCACAGAGACACAGGGAGAGCATACAAGCTCCATACAGGCATTATCTGGAGGTCAGAATCAAACTTTGTACCTTGTGCATAGCATGAAAAGACCTTAACCATTATGTTAACTGGTGTTTTTATACCAACTGGTCAAGCCATGCATCTACACATGTATACAAGACCCTGCTCCCTGCTAGCAATACTGGATCTGATAAACAGGTGGAGCTTGTGTGTCATACTTCAGATGCTATGTTAAAATGAGGTCCCATCTTCTTGAATTGGTAGTAACTCAGGTAGATGTAGAAGATTCTATAGCACCCATCAAGAAGATTAGGGGTAGTTCTCTGATGTCCTGTCTAAATTTCCCATAGTAATAGAAATACCACCTTGGGTCTTTCTTGAAAAGAGGGCACTATCCAGGGGGACTAAACTAGTCAACACAAAGAGGACACAGCACCAAACAGTAATGAACATTTGTCTTTTAATGTCGTAACACAAAGAGGTTAAAGCATTCCACTTAAATGAACATGTCAGGTAATGTCATAGCATAATGAAGTTAGAACACACAATATCACTAAACTTGTCTGACAATGTAGTAACACAATGAGGTTAGGTTAAATGCCATTACAGAACATTTATTTATTTAGTTTTTTTATTTTTTGTCTTGACATTTGTTTTCTGGGGATGTCTGACTGGGTCTACAGAACCCGTTTTCAACAGAGGTCCGGGGAGAAAAACTGCACATACAATATAATACAAATACAGTATAATCCAATACAATACAAATGACATTAGAAATACTATACAAAAATAGGTTGAAAGAACATAAACTATGCTACATGATATTGCAATATATACTATACATCTAGACAATACTTTAGAATTAAAACATTATATACAATAATAGTCACTCTCAACATATACATAGCCTATGAGTGGATAGTGTCCAAAAATTGTATGTAGGTAGTGCATTGCATGATATCGACTGTTCTACTTCTTTCGGCTTTTCCCGGTTAGGGGTCGCCACAGCATATCACCTGTCCACTCATGACTGGCAGTACATGAAAAAATAGAATGTTGGTTTTAGTTAGGAAAATAATAGCCCAAAAGTTAGTGATGCAGAAAGATAGTGAGAGAGTTAAAAAGAACAGAGGCATTACAGTCTGAGCAGTAGCTTAAGGATATGGTAGAGGTACAGAGAAGGAGTTAGAAGAGCCTTAGGATCTTGCAGACTATGAGGAAGTGAAATATGACAGAAGAGGAGGATGAGGCTAATGTGGAAGAAGAGGAAGAGCTGAGCAATAGGCAGGCTTTAAGCAGGAGCAGAGCCATATATTTCTGAGGTAATTTTTTAAAGAGGCTTTGAAATGGGTTAGGCCAAGCATAGGCCTGGTAGCTAGAGGTAATGAATTCCATGGTATAGAGACAGAGTATGAATACAGAGACTGACCTTGTTTTCTTGTAGGTTTTGAGATAGCTAACAGATTTTTGTCTTTTGATCGTCAGGACCGATTTGGTGAGTAAGGTGTGACTAGACTGGCTAATGCAGGGCAGGCAGTAGGCTTGAAAATAAGGTTGTGCAAGGTGGACAGCTGAATAAAGGCAAGTTGGTTGGGGAGTTCAAGTGAGTTTAGTTCTAGTAGTGGTTTACAGTGGTGTGTGTGGGATTTAGAGTTTGTGGCAAACTTTGCAACTTTGTTATAGCACTGTTCCATCTTGCTTAGGGTAGAAGTTTGTAAGCTAGTTAGGCTAGGAGCACTGTAAAGAAGGGAGGGAAATAAAAATATTTTTGCAAGGGTAGTTTTTTTCCTGCAGTAAAGAAATGTTTCTTTCTATGTAGGAGTCCCAGTTTTTGATAAGTTTTCTTTGCATTTTGCTGTATATGGGTGTCGAATTAAAGTTTATTGTCAGTGATAACTCCTAGAAGTTTGGTTTCCAACATTATTTCTATGACATTGTTGTCAGATGCAAGGATGTTGAAATGTTCAATGACAGGGGAGGCGTTTTTGGACATGTGTCTAGTAATGTCAATACAATGTGGGTGGAGCACTTAGCATCACTGAACAAATTTCTGACTGCGTTATAGCCAAGTTAGGTTAGAGCACTCAGCATTATGAAACACAAGGCAAGGAATTTCATAAAATAATGAGTCTAGAACACTCATCATCAAAGAACATGTGATATCATAACACAATGCTGTTATAAAACTCGGCATCTCTAGACATACCTTGTAATATCACACCATAATGAGTTTAGAAAATGCAGCATCACAAAGTAAGGATATGTCACATTATGTTCATAGCACAGTAAGGGTAAAGCATTAAACTTTACTAAGCATGTGTCTGGTATTGTCAAAACACAAGGTTATAACATTCAGCATCACTGAGCCTGTGTTTTTTAAAGTCATAACAGAATGTAGTTAGAACAATTAGCAACACTGATAGTGCATCGGAAGATATGTTAAAATAATGAAGTTAAAAGTTAGAATCAACAGGTTGCCTAGAGAGGAGTTGTGGTATTGTATGAGGAAGTTGGGAGTGTCAGAGAAGTATGTAAGAGTGGTACAGGATATGTACGAGGGTAGTGTGACAGCGGTGAGGTCTGCAGTGGGAGTGATGGATGCGTTTAAGGTGGAGGTGGTATTACATCAAGGATCAGCTCTGAGCCCTTTCTTATTTGCAATGGTGATGGACAGGTTGACAGACGAGATCAGACAGGAGTCCCTGTGGACTATGATGTTTGCAGATGACACTGTGATCTGCAGTGAGAGTAGGGAACAGGTGGAGGAGACCCTGGAGCGGTGGAGATATGCTCTAGAGAGAAGAGGAATGAAGGTCAGCAAGACTAAGACAGAATATATGTGTGTGAATGAGAAGGAGGAATGGTGAGGATGCAAGGAGTAGAGGTGGTGAAGGTGGATAAGTTAAAATACTTGGGATCAATAGTTCAGAGTAATGGTGAGTGTGGAAGAGAGGTAACGAAGAGAGTACAGGCAGGATGGAGTGGGTGGAGAAGAGTGTCAGGAGTGATTTGTGACAGACGAATACCAGTAAGAGTGAAAGGGAAGGTCTACAAGAGGGTAGTGAGACCAGCTATGTTATATTGTTATATGGGTTGGAGACAGTGGCACTGACAAAAAGGCAGGAGTTAGAGCTGGATGTGGCAGAGTTAAAGATGTTAAGATTTGCACTGGGTGTGACGAGGGTGCACAGGATTAGGAATAAGTATATTAGAGGGTCAGCCCAGGTTGGAAGGTTTGGAGAGAAAGCCAGAGAGGCAAGATTACATTGGTTTTGACATGTGCTGAGGAGGGATGCTGAGTATATTGGGAAAAAGATGCTAAGGATGAAGCTACCAGGTAACAGGAAAAGAGGAAGGCCTAAGATAAGGTTTATGGATGTGGTGAGAGAGGACATGCAGGTGGTTGATGTGACAGGGCAAGATGCAGAGGACAGGAAGAAATGGAAACAGATGATCCACTGTGGTGACCCCTAATGGGAACAGCTGAAAGAAGATGATCAAACCTGTATTTGATGATATCATAATGAATTGAGGTTAGAACACCAAGTGTCATTGAACCACATGGCTGGTAATGTCATAATACATTAAGGTTAGAACACTCATCAAACTATAGTTGTGTCAGTAAACTTACCATTTCAGTAGATACTTGAATAGATCACTGATGCAGTGATCCATTCAAGTACATCATTAATGCAGTTGCCTTAAGCAGTATAGGAAGTTCTGCTAAACAGTGGAACAGATAGCTTCCAAAGCTTTAGTGCTCCTTTTAAGTGACCTTCTCACTGGCATGAGTGAGAGGTGTAAAGTAAAACCAGTGACTAAGATGCCAAAAACATCAGGGCTTTCATGTTTCAGAAGACAGGGAGACTAGAGCTCTGACAGATTGAAACATAAAAACAAAAAATCCCACATCCTGGCAAAAAATAGCAAAAATAAGGAGACTGAGGGAGAGAGCAGTTACTGCAGCAGTGCTCTATTCAAACATCTACCATCATGGTAAGTTTACTTACACAACTGTGCTATGTTCACCATTAAATCACTGCTGTAGTAGCCTTAAGCAATATGAAATGAATGCCAAAGCTTATTGAGTAAGGGAGAAATAAGCTGGATCAGAGCACAGGATTTCTTGTAGAAAAGTCTTAGCAATACCTACTCTAGACCACAAGAAGGAATCTTGTTTGTAGTTCTTGGTAAAGCAGTACACTGATGGCTAAGCTGCTGTCTCTACCATACTCCTAGCATTCATCTTTTTCCAAAAAGTCACAGAAGCCAGGGCACTGGTAGAATGAGCCCTGACTTTGCCTGGACGTGCCTTATTTTGGGGAGTGTATTAAAAAACAAAAGCACGGAAGAACTGTTTCAAAAATATTTGTTTAGACATAATGTATACCTTTTTTCTTAATTTCACAGGAGACAAAAAATTGATCAGAAATCCTGAAGGTCATTGTTCTGTCAGTGTAGTATCTGAGTTGCATCCAGGATATGTAAAATTCTCTCTTTCTTTTTCTATTCTTGATTCTTTAATTCTAGAAAGAAAATAGGTAGATGAATAGCCTGGCTTTCTGCAAAATCTGAAATAACCTTAGTCATAAATCTCAAAGTTATCATTTCTTTGTGGAAAATGAGAAAGGGGAGACTTGCCATAGCAGCTTGTGACTCAGGTATTCTTCTTGCTGAATACTTTGCAATTAGTAGTACTGTTATCCAAGGTAAGAACTTCAAATCAGCTTTGTGAACAGGTTCAGAAGGAAACAGTGTAAGTTTTTTTCTAATACAAAATTTAGATCACAAGAAGGAGCCACACATCTTCTAGGTGAATGATAAGTAACACCCCTTTCAAAAACTATTTCACAAGAATCAGGGAAGGAAGGGGGATCTAAGGGCAGCAGGCGGATATGACTGAAAGATGAATCATGATAGAAGAGCAAGAGAGATTATTGGATAATAGCTCACACAAATAATACTGAAGAATCACAGGAGTGTGACCTTGAACGGATCCCTGATCTTGGACTGACATAACTCAGAAAAACTTTCCACCTATTCATATATGATTTTCTGGTAGCAGGTGTTTTTGCCTCCTTTCATACCTATTGTATGTCCTCAAAAACAAAGTGCCTAAACAGAATTAGAATTCTGTCATCCGAGCAGTCATTTGAGGAAGTTGGAAGTTATGAAGTATCACATGCCCCCTGTCCTGTGTATGTACATTCTGTGAGCAAGCTTAACTGCCCTTTGCCATTTTTAAAAGAAGGGAGAACTGCTGTTACCTGGGCCAAAAGGGGGTCACCATAATTTACTTTGGAAAATCCTTCCAAATCTTTAGAAAACTATGGTTAGCAGTAGAAATGGTGGAAGAGTATACTGAAACTTTCCCATCAATGGAAATAAAATGACATATGTTTTCCTGGTCTGCTTGGAAGGAGTCTTGGAGCAGAACTTCTTTAGATCTTTGTCTGACTGAAGGTAAACACATTTTCTTGAGGAGTTCTGCACAGATGGATCAATTCCTGGAAGATTCCATGTCCAGAGATTTTGCTCGGATGTAACATATGTAGCCTGAAGGAAAAAAATGAAATGAGCTGCTATATCCCATGCTACCATAGCTGGTCTGCAAAGAGGGTAGGATCTAGTTTCTCATATTTTTGTTTATGTACCACATCACTATGGTGTCACTTGGGAATGTAAACAGAGTGCCTGGTGACCAAAGGTGGGTTCAGAGATTTGTAGGTGATTATCAGAGACATCATTTTCTTGGCAGTTTTGTGTTTTAATCTTTCTTGTTTGTTCTACACACACTCTGCACTTTTACTTCCTTTTTCATAGCTCCCCAAGCAAAGTCTGATGCATCTGTTGTAACAGACTGAGTGTGAAATGGCAGGCAGAAGGGAAGACCTGGATCAGGAGACAGTTGATTCTCCCACCAATTTGACTCTGTCCTCACAACCCCCAGCTCTGGAATTTAAAATGGGACAGTGTGCTGGTGGAGAGCCCAAGCTGATTTGACAAGCCATTGAATCTTTCTCATGTGAAGTTTGGCCAAGGCAATGGTAGGAATAGCAGAGGTCATAAATCCTATAATTCTGAGATTTTCTCTTGTTTCTCTTAGCTTTTCACTTTATCTTGTGGAAGAAATGTTATCATAACAGTTGCATCTAGACTACATCCTAGAAGTCTATCCTGTGAGAATGAGAAAATATTTCTCTGTTCATCTAAAATCTCAGGTTGAGGAAGATCCACAGTCTAAATCAGAGAATCATGACAGACTCATGACAAGCTGTGAAAGCTGTGATACCCCGCCTATGGCCCAGTAATCAAAGAACCTCAATCCTCACCACTAGCACCAGTGGGGGACATACATTGGGATGATGACAGGTACACACACAGTATTTCCAGATGCAGCTCTCTGCATCAAGTGCAATTTCCCTTTAGAGCACACAGAGACCACTGTCAGTCCAGGGCTGGTTTCACCCTCTTTCTCCTGATCCCAAGTAAGACTTCCCACTGGCACAGTTATGGCATTAAGAACTCCAGCACCCTCTCTGTCCAACCAGTGCTTTATGTCCCTTCCCAAGTAGCGGAAATACACACACTTGGAGAGTTGTTTTACACACACACACACACACACACACACACCAGGCTATAAGGTAGTTATCACTGCCACCAGCCAACTCTTTATCAGCTACTTTAAGGCCCTTAACAAAGGGTGCACAATCTTGTTGTATAATGTTACTATCAATACATGTTGTAGTTTGACCAAGAGAAAGGCTATTAGGAGTAGCCCACACAATGTCACCAAATAAAAATGAAAGAACTCTCAGTACTTAAATATATCTCACAAATATCAGCCACAATGAAAGGTTTAACTATATTTAATAAAAAATAAAAGAACAAGAACATACTCAGTATATAATCACAATTACATCAGAGTTCAAAATTACAGGAAATATTTAAAACAACATTGCAGGACAATCTCAAATAAATAAAGAAAACATGTAAATTATACTTCATCATATTCCTGACTGAATCTAAGAGAATTACTATACGCTGGTTAACTTACTTACAGAGCAAGCAAGGTAGATGCTGTCAGGTCAAAGATAAAATACAGAATGCTATCTTTCGCTGTCTCAGAGACTTCCCAAATTAATATCTCAAACATTACTGCTGGGATACTTGCAGAAGTATATAATTTCTTGTCATCTAACTTCAGTTCCCAGGCTCAAAACAACCATTGATGCCAGCTGGTAACATTTAGCATCTGCCTGGGAAAATACATAGACCTCAGATCTTTTTGCAAACGGTGGAAATCATAAAATAATTTACATTCCTCCACATTTAAAGACAATACAAAAAACTTCTCTAGCACAGACATTCCCTGGGATTCATGAAGCTTGTGCCAGGTGCAGGCATAGCATCTGCGTTCTAACACCAAATATGGTCGCCGAGCAATTCAGGTATGAGCTGTTTCCACATGCACTACCTGCGTACATTACGCCCGCACAACTGCCGAGCCTTGTATGCTAATTACCCCATGTTCAGCAGTGTAGCATGCAAATGAAGGTTTGTAGCGATTCAGGAAGTGGTGCAGGTGTAGTGTAAGCATGCAGAAATGTAAACCGTAGAAAACAGTTTACATTTTAGCAAACATAAAATTGGAGCCATGACAGCTGACCAAACACATGTATTATATTGTTAATATATGCCAATGGCTAAATATATAGCCATTGGCATAAAAAAATGTACAAAATATAAAATTAACATTTAATATATATAGTCGTATTATCGCAACGTGGAAGCGCAGGGCAGCAGTGTGCAAAGGGGATCGCAAGGAATATATACAAATATAGAATAAAACCGTAATGAAACACATATCACAATTTCCCAATAGTAGTCAATGGCAGGCATGCTACACCATACTTATGGTGCAAGGGTTGCTAAGGGGCAGTGACATTGTTATGCGCAGTAGCTAGGAATTAGTAGGCAATGCCATGCAAATGAGAGCAGTAATAATGAATCACAGAATCCCTGCTGGTGTAAGGATGCACCTCACAGCGTAGCATTATGACACCGAGGTGTGCCCTTGAGATAAGGATGACATCAAGAGAGGGGTGTATCACCATTGCTGTAAGCACATTGGAGCATTGCTAAACCAGATTTCCCCTAGCTAGGCAAAGCTGCAGGATAGGGATGTGTCGAATTGGCCATAGCTATGCTTAGCTGAGAGTACACAAGGTAACCGAGTATGCATGTGAACGGAGATGAAAACGCGTGTAAACCTGGTAAACGGGTAAGCGCGGCGTGCATGGCAGCTAAAACAGGAAGAATATAGGAAAGAAATAAGTAAATACTTCAACAGTGAAATTGGAGTACAAATGACTAATTAACACCTAGGAGCCTACAGTGGGCCATTGACAACAGCTAACAAGGGTGCAAGCAGCTACCTGCAGAACAGGAAAGGGGAGGGGCTGTACTGCAAAGAAAACAGTAAAGTGTCAAAGCAGAACAAAGCTGATTTGTAGTATATCAGCTAGAAGGCATGTTTTGCCATGACTGGGTAGGGAAAGTACAAAACAAGAAAGACAGCAGGTGGATCCATGCCTGATAATGGGAGGGGATCCAGGTCTAAAAGTGAATTAAAGGGCAACAGATTAGTCAAGGCAGGCAAGTACATCTCCACAGTAAAGACCCCACACTTGCAGTACTCATTGCAAAAGCCATAATTAGGACACACTGCAGCTGGAATAGCTCATACACAACGACTGTCCTCAGCAGCATCCATAGCACAACACTATAAAGTGTAAAAGCACCTCACACACATTTGTGTATTCCCATACACTCTGCACCAGTGGTGTATACAGATGGGGAACTTTTATTATGTACATGTTAGGGGCTGCCATAGCTTTGATCCACCAGCATGTGTTGGAAACTGAAGGTGGTGAGGAGGATGATGCAATCAACCACCTCAGGCACCAGAGGAGGAAGAGAGTGTTCAGACCCAGGGTAACCTACCAGGGGCTACATGATATGGAGATAGTAGAGCATTACAGGGTGGACAGGGACATCCTACAGCAACTTGTGGAGCTGTGCCGGCCACTCCTCAGAGCCAGAACAAACAGTGGATACGAAGGTATGTGTAAGCCTTAGCATACTAGCTACAGGTAACTTTCAAAGACCAACTGGGGATATCATGGGGATCTCTCAGGCATCAGCATCCAGGGTACTACACCCACTCCTGGATGCCATGTTACCACATGCCAATGAGCACATATACTTCCGCCGAATGCAGGAGGAGTTGGCCAGCAATATGTGTCTCTTTCACCATGTGGCAGAATACATGGAGGTACTGGGTGCAATAGACTGCACACACATACACATCAAGTCACCACCCAGTGAGCAGGGTAGGTGCTACATAAACTGCAAGGGATACCCATCCATCAACTGTCAGGTTGTGTGCAATGCCCAGGGCATTATCATGGATGTGTGTGCTGGCAGCCCTGGAAGCTATCACAACTCCCACATCTGGAATGCCTCACAGCTGTATCAGTTATTTGCCAGGGGTGACATCCCAAATGGCCACCTGTTGGGGGATGCTGGCTATGCACTGGAACTGTGGATGATGACGCCCATCAGAAATGCACACACACCCATGCAGGAACACCATAATGAGGCACATGCACAAACCAGAATCATCATACAGCGTGTGTTTGGGATGCTGAAATCACGGTTCCATTGCTTGGACATATCTAGTGGAGCCTTGCAGTACTCTCCAGGCACATGTGTCCACATCTTCACAATGTGTGTCATGCTACACAATATGGTCCTGTGAAACCAGCTGCATCAGGGACAGAATGGTGAAAGCCCACACAGCCCACAACCATTGCCAAGGGCCCCACAGGCACAGAGGTACTCAGACCATGAACACCCTGAGCCAGCCCCAGTAGGCAGACAGAGGCATACCCAGTATGCCCATGCCTTGGCATAGAGGGAACATATAGCACACACACTGACAGTGTAGGCACATAGGGACTGACACCTTTCTCCACCTGCACATACAGTAAAAATGGATGGCACACACACAAGACTACCTGTAAATTGTCATGTATAGGCAGTCTACTGTGTGCATCCAATATATGCAGCCCTCAACTATTGCACACACAACTGCCATCGGCACAATGTAAGTCAGCACCTGAACAGTAAATTAAGCTATCAGCATATGCAGATAATGTATGCAAAGATTCATAGGTAGATACTTAGCCAACTGCCAGAGGCCATTCATAAGCCCAGCAAAAATGCGTCAGCTTTTGCCAGCCCATGGATTCATTAACTGTCCCTCTGTGGAGCAGATCCAATGGTGGGATCCCTGGGCTGCATCTACTGTTCCTCATCCACTATTCAAGGTTTCTCTTGCAGAGTGTTAGTGAGGGGCTCTGTATAATGTAGTTAGGGATGTTGTTCCAAACTATGGGGAGTGTTTGTGGCAGGAAGCTGTTCCTCCAGCATCTTCCAGTTATTGTTGTGGCAAGGTTGAGCTCACTACAGTCTGTGGCTCACTGTGACATGGATTCCCATAGGAGGTGCATATCCATCAAGCCTGAGTTTGACACAGCTGTGTTGGCCAGTGGAGCTCATCTGTGGGTAAATGAGATGCCACTGAGTAAAGCAGGAGTTTATTCAGTCTGGCTGCATAGGCCATATGTTGAAAGACAGTATTCCCCTTAGCGAGGTACATTCGTGGACCCCCAGCTGTTGGAAGTGTCTTCTGAGGTACATCACATGGGTTATTATACCCTATGATGGGACTGATGAGTGATGAGTAAAGGGGCACTATAACCCCAGTATGTCTAGATGGGAATCCTTTAGTAATCAGATGGCCTACATACAAGGATGTCCTAACTACTGTGGAGATATTATTGTCAAAGGGGAGATCACTATCTAGTTTGGTGCCCAGATGCCCCAATATCTCGTCTGTATTAAAGTGGCTGCTACTTATATGTTAATATGTGGGTGCCAGTTTCACAATGGAATAACCATGCAGTTAGTGGCACTTGGCTGGAGGCCATAACATTGACACCCTGTGACATTCTCTGTGAGACCCCTTGAGGGATGTCTGTGTCAGCTGGACTATCAATCATGGCTCCCAGTGCACAGTCATTGCCAAACATGGTCTGCCATAGTCCACCTGTGTTTGCCTGTACCTCTGAGATGGATATGACAAAGATTAGGGCTCACAGGACTGAGTCTTGTGGGACACCAGTCATGACTGAGACCGCTAGTCGTACCATGTGGGTTCTGTGTGTAAGCCCATTGGCAACCCAACTTGTGGTGTATGGGTGTATGCACAGGCTGGTGTGTTTATCAATAATACCTGAGTGGGGCATGGTGTTTGCAAATGACTATGAACTAGGAGCAATAGTCGACTCAGTGTATGCTGTGTACAACATACAGAAAGGCCTTAGTGTGTCAGATGTGTGGTGTGTGATGTATGGCCACAATCTGAAAGCTACATATTGCATTGTAATCCCCTATGTTACAAACCTGTACCCATGAACTACCACCTAGGCAGCGGTCAACATAATGGCAACTGTGTGTATGGGATGCAGCTGGACAGTACTCTTTCCTTTGATCGTTACTTCACCACACCAGATAGGTAGATGTATGTGGCACCCCTAATCATAACAGAGTGCCATTCAGGAATATAGAGATAATTGCTCAGCCATACTCAACACCCATGTGACCCATAATAGATCACATATTTCCTTTAAGTGTTATTGCTCATGTGTAGATGGCCTACACTGCCTTCCCAATCCCTAGCTGCACTATGTAGCATGCAGCCTACCCTGAATAAAGCCATGTCCAACACAGAGGTGTTGGACATGCTACACGTAACATATCCTTACCCCAAATAAACACATACTTCATGGACATCCACCTTTCTAGTACAAGGATCACAACATGCCTGAAAGATCTCTGTCCCATACACTTAACATATTCTTGCCATACTATGCATCCCTGTCCAGCGAAGATGCACATTGCCCCTCTCTGTGACATGGTGTGAAGACCGCATGCCAAATATATTAGTAACCCTGTGGAGCAGTTCTGTGGCACTGTTTGAACTGGCCACTGGAACATACCTGTCTGTTGCCTACAGCTAGGTAACCATCTGCCTAGGCTCATAAGTGGCCCAGGGCATATAGCCTACTAGATCACTATGACTATACATGCTATAGTTGATATCCAACCCTGCAAATAACATCAGGCTAGCTATTGTCCCATGTGCTACACATGTGCAACACAGGCAATACATGGCAGCATGCTACACAGCTGTACAGTGCCACATAGATGTATATGGCAAAACACATACATGCCTGCAAGTCTTCAGGGTCACAGGTCATGCCCCTAATGGCTATGTATGACTATATATGTGACATATACATAGCATTAAGGTCGATTGCATTAATGTGAACACATCCAGGCATGTGCTGATAGGTAAAGACACCAGTACAGGCAAACAGACATGCCCACATCAAGACAACATCCACATGGTGTATGAGCAATGTCATCATATGACACACACATATATGGTGATAACATCACATCACCAGTAAGTGTCAAATGTGCGTGACTTATACATGTCAGTGGTGTTAGTGTCATGTAGATCTGCAAAGATGTATTTGTAATCTTAATAAATGTGATACACATGTATGTTCAGCTGTATTTCTGTACTTCTCTGTGAGTTACAGTGACCTGTCTCCATCATTATGTCTTCCAGGTATGCCACGTAGCAGACTGCCGGCATATAGCCGCTTGGAGGATGCGGTCCTCGTCCCATACCTCCTAGACAACCACACCACACTCTTCAGCCATGTACCACAGGAGGCAAAGCAGTGGGATGCCCTGTGGGAGGAACTCTGTAGGAGGGTAAATGATGTTAGCGGTCACAATTGCACCTATCAGCAGGTGCGCCTCCACTGCACTGACCTCATAAGACGGGCGAAACAGCATGCTAATGCAATCGCCAGGAAACAAGGTGCAACAGGTGGGGGGCCACTCACTCAGCCCCCACTCACACGTACCGAGGAGCTACTGGATGACCTGGGGATACCTGCAGACCTCCATCCACAAGCTTTAGCTGGCACTGTGGAGATGGGTGTCTCTCAACCACCGGGCCTGGAGTTGCCTGGTAAGTCACTACTGCACATATAACACAACTATATTTCACATAGTTACATGTGTTACTGTACAATATGTAATGTAACATCATATGCAAGGCATGTATGCACACATGCCACATACTATAGTCAGCTACCCTATGTATGTTCTGCTACTCTATGTATGCACAGATGTGCATACTCCATTGTATAGTGCATTGTACTGGCTTATGTGCTAACATGGACATTGCACCCTGTAGCTATCACACAGGTGTGGATAATGATCTTACCGCTGTGACACTCCTGTTTAGGTACCTCCTGCATTTTGCATTGACAGCAGCCTGTGTCAGGTGAGATTCTTATTATTTACCAGGCTTAATAATGCACGGAATATATTAATTGCATGCTTTCTGCCATAGCACACATACACAGAATGTATGGTGGTCCTGTTAATGAACACTGGTCAGACCTGCAATGCATCACAGTGTCTACCCATGTGAAACAATTGAAGACTTTATGAAACACCTACACTAACCCTTCCAAACTGTCATTGTCAGATGTGTGGACAATAGTGAATACAGTGGTGGAGGTATGTTCCACTGTAGAGACAGGTACTACATATCAGCATTACACATGTTGGGAATACGTACAGTACTGTACAGAGAGCATATGTGTGCACACACTCTAAATGTGTATCTGGAGTATGACCGGCCCACAGGATACACCCTTGTGGAATATACCCTTGCTATGAATGTCAGACAATGTCATGTGCTATCTGACATGTCCATGATATGTAGTGGGCTGACTGCAACACTGCTCAACTATCCTGCAAAACATATCTCACATACCACCCTTTGTATGCATAACACTGTCCTCAGTGGAGCATATGACATCTATGGGTGTATGTCATATGGGATAACACTGACATGTGAAAATAGATGGCCATCACAACCATTGGACAGAACATGTGTACACATGGCCATAGAAGATGGCCAGAGACATGAAGCAACACACACAGTAGAAGAGATGTACATGTGTGCACACCCTGTTGTACATTCACTCGACACAATACAACTATGGTCTTTGTGTAATGGTGGTATTGCAGATGTGAAAAACTAAACATCATACAGCCCTGTACACAGCTTGTGTAGGCATAACATGAAACCACCACATAACATTTCTTGAACATCTTGAGTGTGTCATGACATGGAAGCATTCACCCATGCAGTATCCATATACATACATATGTTGCACAACATACACATACAACCACATCAGGCCACAGATACAGCACAGTCACCTTCCTGGTGTCAGACATCACTGTCATGCCTGCCCCTCATGTGTGTGAAGTACACAGGTGGCGTGTGGGACATAGAGTACTGCTAAGTTAGCCATGTGTGGGCATAATTGCCTGGCATCAGTAATATGGTTGCAGATGTGCAGGGGTGTCATCCGTATACCCTTCTGTGACCTGTTTCACACATTTCACATTAGGGTTTAGTGTGTATACACCTCAGTGATGTGGGCCACATTCCACATTAGATATGTATTTTATGTGAACATAATCATGGCTATGAACTGTCAGTAGCTCACACTGTATAGCACTTGTAAAGCCATATGATGCCCTGCAGTGGCTATGCACATCAGCTCAATGTGCAGTATGTCCCTGCATATTTGTAGGGTGGACAGACAACATTGCATCACCTGAAGGCCCATGTTAGTATAACACGTCCCTGCATTGGGACAACATTACCGTACTGCAGATTAGAATGGACACCATTGTGTTACACATGTATGCATGTCATTCAACACATCAGCAGATGACATGTCATACTACATGTGATTGGCAAGGTCATATGCCACAAGGCAGGCCAGTGTATTGTAAACCTGTGCTGGTCTGTGCTGGTCTGTGGCACCATTGCAAAGTAGGGACAGCCATGTCAAACATGTCTGTACAGCCACATTCTCAATGTCTAGACTTAGTTCAGGGGTAGGCGGAATTATGTTGAAGAGTCATGCACTGCTTTGGGGGAGATATGCAAGCTAGGGCTCAGGCAAACATAGTATGCAGTCAACATACCATACTGCTCATGTCCTCACACATAGGGGCGGTGGCCAACACAAAGCATCAGTGGCAGATGTACAAAGGTCAGCGATAGTCTGTTAACATATGGTGTATGTTGCACACACCATGGCAATGTGGTGCAATGGTGCAAAGTGCATGCATTGTGTTGCAGGTATGGGGCATAGGCTACTAACACAAATGGTGCAATACAGGTATGTATGCTAACCACCACTATAATTGTGTAAGGTGCATGCTGTCTGCTATAACACATGCATGCTGTTGTGTGCAACTTCAGGATGTCTGATAACTACCACTATAATTGTCTAAGCTGAAACTATAATTATCTAAGCTGAATGCCATCTGCCATATCACCTGCATGCAGTGTGTGTGCATGTCTGTGTGTGTGTGTGTCTGTGTGTGCGCGTCTGTATGTGTGTGTCTATGTCTGTCTGTGTGTGTCTGTGTTTGTGTGTGTGTCTGTGAGTGTGTCTGTGTGTGTGTCTGTGTGTGTGTGTGTGTGTGTGTGTGTGTGTGTGTGTGTGTGTGTGTATCTGTGTCTGTGTATCTGTGTGTGTGTGTGTGTGTGTGTGTGTGTGTGTGTGTGTGTGTGTGTGTGTGTGTGTGTGTGTGTATGTGTGTGTGTGTGTGTGTGTGTGTGTGTGTGTGTGTGTGTGTGTGTGTGTGTGTGTGTGTGTGTGTGTGTGTGTGTGTGTGTGTGTCTGGTATAACTTGTAATGTACAGTTCTTGTTCCCCTCACAGGTGTTGATGTAGGTGCATTGCCCTCCTGCGGTCCACCTGATGTTAGTGTCCCCACAGACTCTAGCAGTGATGATGTTAGTATGATTGAGGCACAGCCAGGGTTGTCAGGGGCTGAATCTGTGCCGTTTGTTGCCATTCCACCTGTCTCCCTCCTCATCCTCGCACACAGTTCCCCTGCCTACACATACCACATCACCACCGGCCATAGAGGAAGGAAAGTTTACGAGTGGTAGCATGGAACAGGGAAGTGTGGAGACTATGGAAGGTGTGCCTGCACACCATGATCCCAGTCGTCTGACTGGTGATGTCCCACACAGGCATGGGCCCAGCACTGCTCGTAGGAGATGGTCTGAGGCATCAGAGGGCTGCTGTCCATTCATTACCTGACAACATCCAGGCACTTGCAAACGCTCACCATCATCTTGCAGATGTTTTGGACAGACGATTGGGTGACATGGTGGGAGTCCTTGACCGTGGCATGTCCATCCTCGAGCGTGGAATGTCTGTGCTGGAACATTGGGTGGGAGTGAGGCATTGGGCAAGTGGACATAGGTCAGCTACATCACCTGTTGAAGGTCTACATGAACATGCTACTGCACATGCCTGCTCCCATAGTGGCGGTAGCATCAGCAGTGCAGCTGGTGCTGCACAGTCCACACCAGGATACAGCAGGCCACATGCGCGTGGTCCTGGATGGTCCCAACAGGGACATGATTCCAATGGACATGCATCATCAGACAGTACCCAATCTGGACCTCTGCCTGGTAGTGCCCATGCAACCCCTGGCAGGCACAGGTCACGTGGCCGTGGTTAGACACCATGAACTGTGAAACCTGCCTTGTACAGTCTGCAGCTGTCAATAATACACCTGTGTAGGCCAGTCACATGCCAGACCTGTGTGCATGCATACACACACACTGAAAACAAATGTAGGGCACCTCAACACACACACATAACATTCACACACACCCAATGATATCACAGGCCCTACCACACACACACATGATGTCATCCAGTGGTGCAGCCTAGGTCTCTGGCAAACATTATCACCCTGTGCATATGATGATGCCTGTGCCGCATCCCTGTCGTCCACACCATCAGTGCAGGGACATGCTCATATGGTCTGATGCACAGGGTGAACATACTAGGTAAACAATTGTAGATTAATATTGTTGAGTAGTGCTGACAGGCAGCAGACATACCATGTATTATGGTTTTAGAATGCATTTTGTACATTTGACAGCATGTATCATGTGTAACAACACTAACAGCATGTTGATCTTGATGTTCTGCCTTCCTCTTATAGGTGTAGTTGCATGTGCCGGGGGATGTTGGTGTTTGCGGTTAGGTTCCCATATGTACATGTTGACTACCCACAGGTCAGTATGACAATACCTGCATGCACTTTGTAGCATCCACATCACAGTTATATTATCCCATGTTTCAATTATGTTTACTGTTCTAATGATCCAAGAGCAATGATAGCTGTGTAGTAAGCTACTGTGTTCAGAGCTGTCACATCCATAGTGGGTGACATCACAGGTATAGTTAACTGGAGCACAGAGGAGCTAAAAGAGTGGTATGCCGAATACCAAGGGTAAAGGCCAGTGGAAATAGTGGCTTCTCACTGGGAAGCAGTAATACCCACTGCCATGAAAGCATGCAAACACAGACACACCCACACATTTGCAGATACAGTAACACACACTCTGACACACACACACACAGTTGCCAGTGTTCGGATGAGAACCCCTGCCTATGTGCATATCATCTTTATAGTACTACGCAATTACAAGACGTGCCACGGAGATTACACATATACAGGTAGTTGGAATGGCACAAGATCGAGAACATCAACAGGGATACTACAATGCAGTGAGTGTATGTGGGGAGGGGGGTCCATCAGTAGGCTATGTAACAACAGGTCACACCCTAGGGTGTACATGTTAACAGGCAGTTAGAATGCCCATGTACGATTGATTATATCAACAGGGATGCTAGATTGCATTGAGTTGATGGGGGGAGGGGCCATTAACATTTCACTATGGTAAAATACAGCCTCACTCCAGGGACCGGACAGCCATACACACAAACACACACACACACACACACACACACACACACACACACACACACACACACACACACACACACACACACACACTGTGGCAGTCACAAAGAAGTACACTTATGTCACACACATACAGACACTTTACATGTGTGAGGTTCATCCACCTGCCTATGCCTTTCTTTATACACTTCACTCTGTACTGGTGTCAACAACATTGTACAGGAGAGTGATAACATGTGGGATGTATTCCCAACCATATGTGACATATATGGACACACACACCCACCCACACTCGCCAGTACTGTGAATCAAACACCTGCCTATTGCATGATAGGTATTACAGAGGTACAGCACTACCGCATCCGGTACAAAGCTTACTGACACTTTCCTTTGCCATCTGTGCTGATATATACACAATACATGCACAGGGGAGGTATTACTGTTACAGCTGTCATGAGGTTTGCCTTCAGTGTCAATTAACAAAACCTGACCTTAGCAGTTACACAGGTTATTGTAGGACTGGTTGTAACACACCCATTAGCTGTCCTCAGTAATCATTCATCTGCAAAGAAGCCCCACCACTTAGTAGTCATGTCTAAACATCTGTCCATACCTCATGTACAGCTTACTGTACGTAGAGCATATCACCATATACAGCTGGCAATGTTGAGGCTGTATTGCAACAGCATGATGTACTAAGACAACAGTCACCTTTAGACATCATACATTGCACACACATGGAATCTACACAAACATCAATACATGTACACATATGTGGTCTACATCAGTAAGTGCCCTAGCAGGTCAAGAGGATACATTCCACACCTTCCCCACGCCATGTGTGAAACATAGCCGAGCATTACACCATAATGGATGTTGTATTCATGTACTGGTAGGACACCACCACCTTCACCGAGTAGCCAAGTGTACATATATGACAACAGCACATATCAGTGAGACACACGCAGCATTATTCCATGTCATGCTCCTACAAACTGTTACTTGACAGTGCCACAGTGAAGCCAGGGCATTGTAATGGTCAATAGTGAGCACATCATATTTGTCACACACACCTCATGTTTACTGGAAGAGTGCCAGCAATGTGTTCTATTAGAGCTAGATGGTACACTCATTTAAGCATGTGCGAGGTCTGTGGCTTGTAGACATCTCACCCCAGCATGTACTGGCTATTGTGGTACTAAGGCTAATGTCCAGACAGCACACAGCATGCATATCATGCAATTGTTAACATGGGGTATATGTAGGAGCTGTGGCCATACATGGCTGTACATGTCATGAACATATCACATGTGACCACACAGGAACATACAGAGCAGAACTGTATTTCCCTGAGTCTGTCAATACAGGCCTTGTGCAGGTTCTATGATCCTGTTATTTGGGTATGTTTGTAGGCATTGCATTAGGTGGACATGTCTAGAGACATACATGCCACATGGGGTGTTGTATGATATGATAGGTGTCAGGGGTGACCCGTAGTGAGGGAATATTGTCTCTGTTAACATAGATATCAAATCTTATGTACTGTTAGCATGCTATCTGCCATGTGCATGTGTGTAATGACTGTAGCCACCTGTATGTAGAAAAGATAACGAAAGCAATGGTAATGTCATTTATGTTGTATGAGTGTGGGATGTACATATCCAGGGCAGATACAGTTAGGTTATATCCAACCATAAGGGTGTTGTTTACTGGTATACAGCAACAGTCAACCGTGTTACTGCTGACAACATCTGAGAGACTCTGGTATGTGTTCAACTGAACTGGTTACAAACAGTGGTATTATTGCATTGCATATCACATTATGCAGCTGTGTCTGTACATGGGTACTTTGCACAGTTGATGTAAGCCTAGGTACAGTCCACCACTCACGGGTTATCTGGTGGTCTACCATACTGTGTCATACCACATATGGATGTGTATTGGTAGTCTGGGGACAGGGTGGTGGATGTATATGGGGTACATCCTAGAATGCAGCATTTGCCACTGTCGCCTGTACCTGACTCATCTGTGATGCATTATGTTGGAGTAGTGGTTTTTACATGTGAGTAGCCTTTATGAATATGTGTACACCACCACCTGGAATGGTCCATACCACTGTTATGGCCCACATGTCTGGATCTGAGGTATATGGTGGTAGTGCAATTGTGCACTACAGAACCTTCAGCCAGGTGTTCCTCACTGCACAGATGTCAGTATTCCCCATTGTAGGTTCTACATTGAGCAAATGGATTACTAAAGCCACACATCTAGCACTGGTTAGCATAAGCATCCAATGCAATTGTCTTGTAGGTGTCAGGGTGTAACTTCTGTGTGTAGGACATTTGCCTTGGAATGTAGCTATATGGGTAAATGCGACCTAGGTATTATCCACACACACGTGAAACATGGATGCATGTGCTCTGTGTTGAAGGCATGTCATTCAGTCATGACAGCCCGGAATGACAGACATTGGACAACCTTATAATAGCAGCAGGACATTGGCTTATTGTTTTGTTTAGCAGTTGCCACTTGTACCATGACATCACTGCGAGTGGCAGTAATGTGCTTGGTAGCAAATGCCTCATGCAAGGTGACGGACAGCAGCAGAGATTGTGTATATGACCAATGTGAGATATACTTAGGGTAGCAATCCTACTAATAATGACAACTACTAACACAGCCGGGAGAGGTAATCTTGACACCTGCAATTCAGTACCATTACACAATGTGGCTCACATATTATGCTTGCACATGACTCAGGTAACCTATTGTCTGTCACGTCCACACATGCATGAATGTGTATACTTAACATATATATGTCAGTACGTCATGCACATGTATGCATGTGTATCACACAGCACAGACACAGATATATAATTTACGGGCCACATACAGGTATCAGGTAGTAAACCAGTATGATGTGCATATATACTGACAGCTAAGATGTACACAGCTGTAAACCTGTTTGTTTACAATAGGAGTCCATTACAATGTGTTCTGTACATGTAAGTGTATGAGCATGCACACTGTGGCCTTCTGTGGTTATAATCGGAGTGCATCCCAAACAGCCCTGTGCTACTAAGTGTATGAGCATACCCACTGCCACCTTGTGTAATTTGTCAGTGTGTCCAACAAGCCCTTTTTTACTGTGTATGAGCATGCCCAGTATAACCTTGTGTAGTTGTAGTCATAGTGCATCCCAAACAGCCCTGTGCTACTAAGTGTATGAGCATGCTCACTGTAACCCTGTATAGTGATAGTAGTTGTCCATTCCATAGATGGCCATACTCCAGTTCAGGTTCCTGTTGTGCTACAACTATACCTCTCAGGCCTACCTGCAGATAATGTGTCTTGTTTGTGCATACAGGTTGTAATGTACACCTACTTTAAACACACAGGTTTACAGCTATGTACTTCATGACTGTCAGTCTCCCTGTTATTGTCCTCAATCTTAGAAGGGCAGTCTGACTTCCTTGTAATGTGTAATCTCTGTGGCATGTCACATAACTGCATAGTACTGTAATAATGATCTGTAGATAGGCAGGTGTTCTGATCCCACCACTGGCAATTGTGTGTGTGTCTCAGCAAATGCCTGGGTGTGTGTGTCAGCACATGGCTGAGTGTAGTTGTGTGTGTGTATTTTTGACTGCATCCTGTCATGAGAGCGGGTTTTACTGCATTCCAAAGTGATACCTCCTTTTGCACTGGCCTTTATCCTTGTCAACTGCTAAACCTCTTTCTTTCCCCCTCCCCACTACAATTAATTGGTCCTATGATGTCACCCAGCTCAGAAGTGGAATCAGTAAGTGCAATTGTATGTGTTCTGTGGCACATACCCCAACTGCATACCACTGTACTAGTTACCTTTATGTAGGCAAGACGTGTATGCACAATACTGGCAAGTGTGCGCATTTGTGTGTGTGACTATCCTGTAGCCAGGCATACACATGTGTAATGTCTTTTAGCACACCATGGTAGCCATCTGTGGTGACCGGTGTCTACAAACTATTACATAGCTAGGAATGGTAAAGAATACACAGTTAAACATGACTACAGTTGGGTATGTTATTTTCCTGTGCCACTGTCGAGCAGTGACACGGAAGTGGTCGCTGGGGTGTAAGTCCATACCCATCATTCCCCCACCCTAACTCCACAATCCCCGGGGTAGATTACATTAGCCATCATTCCCTACCCCAGACTCCACATACACAACAACCATCCCTTCTCTTGTGAACTGCTTAAGATGTAAATGTTATAACACAAGGGGTGCTTCTGTTTTGTGTACACATCAGTTCATTGGAACCCTTCTGTGTCAAAGGGTGTTCAGACGTGTAAATATATATATATATATATATATATATATATATATATATACATGTATGGCTATAGCTGTGTCTGTGTATATGTATATATATATATATATATATATATATATATATATATATATATATATATATGTGTGTGTGTGTGTGTGTGTGTGTGTGTATGTGTGTGTGTGTGTGTGTGTGTGTACACATCCCATAGGTGCATATATATATATATATATATATATATATATATATATATATATATATATATATAGATATGTACAGAGTACAGTACATTCAAGGGTACTGTACATATGTACACAAAGTGACTGTCCCATTTGTTTTCAGTACTGTGGAATACCTGTAGTAAGATGTGCATTATAGACTCCATGCAACATGTATACAACCCAGATGGCTTAGTGGTACTTCCAGTGACCTCAGTGTGCATGGTCTGGGGTTCAAGACCTGTGAGCCTTGTTGAAACTGTCAATTAGCACTGCATAAGACACTTTTAAGCTGTTGTATACAGGTGTAAATGTGTTTTCGTGATAGTAAGCAGCGGGTACACACAGGTAACAGACATGTTCAACTCACAGTACACTTGAAATGCCCTTTCTGGCAATCCTGCTGATGTCACCCACCTACAAATACACCTCTGGAAGTGCTGTAACCCAGTAATCTCCATGGCAAGTGCTGTAACTGCATAATACTGTAGTGTGTTAAACTAGTTTGGTAGGGGTTTTATTCCAAGAGAGGCCAAATGTGTGTGTGTCTCTGAATTTGTCTGCCTGAGAAAGGAACAATGCTCTTTAGAATATTCATGCTTTACAATCCACATACCCACCTTTGGCAATCCTGCTGATGTCAACCACCTAGAATTACACCTCTGGTAGTGCTGTAACCCATTATTCTCTGTGGCGTGTGCTGTAACTGCGTACTACAATTAATTGGTCCTATGATGTCACCCAGCTCAGAAGTGGAATCAGTAAGTGCAATTGTATGTGTTCTGTGGCATACCCCAACTGCATACCACTGTACTAGTTACCTTTATGTAGGCAAGGCGTGTATGCACAATACTGGCAAGTGTAGCATTTGTGTGTGTGTGACTATCCTGTAGCCAGGCATACACATGTGTAATGTCTTTAGCACACCATGGTAGCCATCTGTGGTGACGGTGTCTACAAACTATTACATAGCTAGGAATGGTAAAGAATACACAGTTAAACATGACTACAGTTGGGTATGTTATTTTCCTGTGCCACTGTCGAGCAGTGACACGGAAGTGGTCGCTGGGGTGTAAGTCCATACCCATCATTCCCCACCCTAACTCCACAATCCGGGTAGATTACATTAGCCATCATTCCCTACCCCAGACTCCACATACACAACAACCATCCCTTCTCTTGTGAACTGCTTAAGATGTAAATGTTATAACACAAGGTGCTTCTGTTTGTGTACACATCAGTTCATTGGAACCCTTCTGTGTCAAAGGGTGTTCAGGCGTGTAAATATATATATATATATATATATATATATATATATATACATGTATGGCTATAGCTGTGTCTGTGTATATGTATATATATATATATATATATATATATATATATATATATATATATATATATATATGTGTGTGTGTGTGTGTGTGTGTGTGTGTGTGTGTGTGTGTGTGTGTGTGTGTGTGTGTGTGTATGTATATATATATATATATATATATATATATATATATATATATATATATATATAGATATGTACAGAGTACAGTACATTCAAGGGTACTGTACATATGTACCTAAAGTGACTGTCCCATTTGTTTTCAGTACTGTGGAATACCTGTAGTAAGATGTGCATTATAGACTCCATGCAACATGAGTACAACCCAGATGGCTTAGTGGTACTTCCAGTGACCTCAGTGTGTGCATGGTCTGGGGTTCAAGACCTGTGAGCCTTGTTGAAACTGTCAATTAGCACTGCATAAGACACTTTTTAAGCTGTTGTATACAGGTGTAAATGTGTTTTCGTGATAGTAAGCAGCGGGTACACACAGGTAACAGACATGTTCAACTCACAGTACACTTGAAATGCCCTTTCTGGCAATCCTGCTGATGTCACCCACCTACAAATACACCTCTGGAAGTGCTGTAACCCAGTAATCTCCATGGCAAGTGCTGTAACTGCATAATACTGTAGTGTGTTAAACTAGTTTGGTAGGGGTTTTATTCCAAGAGAGGCCAAATGTGTGTGTGTCTCTGAATTTGTCTGCCTGAGAAAGGAACAATGCTCTTTAGAATATTCATGCTTTACAATCCACATACCCACCTTTGGCAATCCTGCTGATGTCAACCACCTAGAATTACACCTCTGGTAGTGCTGTAACCCATTATTCTCTGTAGCGTGTGCTGTAACTGCGTATTGCTGTAGTGTGCTAAACTAGTTAGATAGGGGTCGTATTCCAAGAGAGGCTGACTGTGTGCATTCATTTCTATCTGCCTGAGAATAGAACAATGCTTTTTAGAGTATGCACACTCTTTACAATTCACATATCCACCTTTGGTAATCCTGCTGTTGACACCCACCTACTACTACACCTCTGGGACTACTGCAATCCGGTAATCTCCATAACACATGCTGTAACTGCATAATTCTGTAGCATGATACACTAGTTAGGTGGGGGTTATATTTCAAAACATGGCAGATGTGTGTGTTTGACAGTCAGAGCCTGTGTGGAGGTGGCTGTGAGTGTCTAACCAATGGACACGTTGGGGAGCGGATTTTGTAGTTTTCCTATATGGTGTCCATATATGTCACAATGTCCACCTCACGGGGAGTAAAGATGTCAGTCAGCCAAGGGACTGTGTTGGCAAGCCATACCCCTACATCTGGCAAAAGGCCTGGTGAACAAAGTATGTAACCCTACTATTACCCAGAATACATTCTGAACTCATGTGCCATACACAAACACACTTGCCTAGAATATCCCGCTATGTTGCTAGTACCCTGCACATTGATGACAGATAGTAGGCATGGTGTGATTGCAGTGGGCTGCAGAGGGCATGGCACCCTGTACAGCAGTACAATAGGCACATAATTGTGGACAATGTGCCTTCACTATGTTCCCCACTGGATGCCTGCAACATATGTGGTGCCATCAAATGTGATCCACAGAGGCCATACAATGCCTTACACATGTGCCCTGTATGGACCGATACCACTGACACCAGGAAATACCTGTATCATGCTATCAATGCAGGTGCAGGGTCAACCTGCTGTCTATAAGCAGGTCCTGCCACACCAGGCCAGTATTGGCATATCTGAGGATAACAGTCTGTGTACACAAGATGTGCCAGCCAAACCAGGTATGCTTGTACATGTCACTGGACATTATTGTGGGGATGTGCACATCCCAGGCAATGTCCATGTCAAGGACTATCAAACATAGACATGGCATGCATTGCAAAGCTATGGCCATACACAATGGTAACCAAGATGTCAGGACAGTTCATACAATACCCATCTGTGTGGAACATTGCAGACACTACACCCCTGTACCACACTGCACATCATTGTTGGGTGGTGTGATGCCAAGGATTACCCCTCACCCTGCCTTGTACAGCCATCTTGCACAGCCAACCACTACACACCCATGTAAAAATGCACACATGCATGTCAGTACTGGCACCTTAAGTCTGCATGTGGGGTATGATGCTCCCAACCACAGTCACACCCAGTATAACTCTCATTGGCATACCGACTGATGTCAAACACATTCACATGCCCTAGCCCATAGAACCTCCGGATATCCCCTGTGGTGCATGTAGTACCTGAGCATTACTGCAGTGTGGCAAACTAAGTTGTTAGGAAGTGTATTTGTGGGCCTGGCAAAGTGTGTTAATGTGAGTCCATTAGAGAGTGTGGTTGTGTTGACAATGATATCCATTCATGTGGACAACCATGTGTGCTACACCTAATGTATGTCTACTATATCTTTGTTACAGATATCACTCACCAGCACACGTAAATGTTCTTACAGCACACCAACATGTCAGCTTTGTGGCACATGGTGTAATTGCATGCACTTGTAATACTAATGAATAGTCAGTCAGGGGTTTGAACCCCTGTACTGGTAGGTGTGTGACAGCCGATGCTTATGTTTTAGTCTCCAAGCCCTTCTCTGATGTACTTTGCCCCTGTCTGTCTCTCCCACACACTCTCCAGTTGCTGTGGAGTTGTACACCTGCTCAGCAGCAGCTTGTGTTTTGGCAATCCTGCTGATGTCAACCACCTAGAATTACACCTCTGGTAGTGCTGTAACCCATTATTCTCTGTGATCAGGTGATGGCCTTTGCACCTATTGCAGTCCTCCTCTAGCTGATTGCATGTGGAACAGCTCTGATGTTGTTCCCATAGCCAATTGCATGGAAAGACAGTACAATATCTAGGAACATCATGTTGGTGTTTGCCCATGACAGTCGCTGTGAGTGGTAACTGGATCTGGTGTTTGGTAAACGGCATCACAGATGATATCTGCATGTTTCTCAAACAACATACACAGTGGGAAATAGCCTAAAGACAGGAGGGTGATGTGCCAGACATGACTACAGCATGTAAGTGTAGCTATGCTTCACTGAGACTACAGCCTGTTTAACAAGTTGTGTGTCGTAATAGCTATTCTGCATGTTTTAACACTGACAAGACAGTGCTCTTTTTGTGAGAGACCCCCATCTGTTATTTTCTGCTTAAAAACCTCAGCTTTGGCCGGCTAAGGACTTGCTGTATTCAACTGGACGTATAAGAGAATTTAAGTACCTTTATCTGCTCTTTTTTTTTCAAAAAAATACAGTATTTAAATTGATTTTAGCTGTGTGGAAGGAATATTAACTGAACTGGAAGTTTTGACTCTGCTCTTCAGTTAGTCCCACCCACCCTCCCTGTTTTTGTTTTGGTGTTAATCTTAGTGGCCTTGCAACTGCCCGCCCCTCTTGTAAATTTGTGTTTGGATACTCCTTCTGGGCCCATCTCATTTGCTCACTCAACTGAGTGCAGTGAGATCATATTCTGATTTCAGGCACTCCTTCTGTGTACAAAGAGAGCATCTGGGAAACAGAAAAAAAAAAAATTTAAGCTTGTTTCCTGCCTTTCCTGTTAAGTGGTATACACTATTTGTAGGCTTCTGAGCCCCCAAGCCCTTCTGTGTTGGAGGGAAGCCTTCTAGCTTAGTTTTTTTTTTCTTATAACTAGCCAGTTTTCTAGTTTCAGCACTCAAATCTGTTTCTTTGATCTCAGCACTTATTCAGAAAAAAAAAAAAATTCATTTGCTTTTACTGTACTTGTGTTTCTACCTACTTTTTTTACTTTTGCATCATCTTAAAAGTACTCAATTGTATTTATTACTGCTTGGTGTAACTCATTCTAAGCCTTTTGGTTTAAACACTTGGGCTTCGGACCAGTTGTTTTGCACTGAGAGGGTTTGTGGTCTGCACTGTAGTGGCAGAACAGGTAGCTTACATCCTTCTAGGTTGGGAACTGCTGATTTGAGGGCTCAGTGTCTGTTATTCTAAAAGTGTATTAATTCTGGTTTAAGCACTTGGACTTTCAGGCCAGTTATTTTACATTAAGAGGGTTTGTGGTCTGCTCTCTTGTGGGAGGAGAGCCTGGACTCTGCCCTTCTGAGCTGGGAATTTCTGGTTAAAGGCTCATAGTGCATGCATATCTGAACTGCTTCTTACTGAAGTTGGTGCGCCTTGTTTGCTGTGGCATAGACTGGATTCGGGCCTGCTGAATCTAGCTTTGTTTGTGTAACTTGAGCACTAATCCAGGCATTCTCTAAAGTATTCAATTGTATTTATTACTGCTTGGTAGTAACTTGATTAAAGTGTAGCTATCATTCTAAGTCTTTTGGATTAAGCACTTGGGCTTCAGACCAGTTGTTATACATTAGGAAGGTTTGTGGCATGCACTGTGGTGGCAGGACAGGTAGCCTTCATCCTTCTAAGTTTGGAACTGCTGATTGAGAGCCCAGTGTCTGTTATTCTTAAAGTGTATTAGTTCTGGTTTAAGCACTTGGGCTTCAGGCCAGTTATTTTACATTAAGAAGGTTTGTGGTCTGCACTCTTGTGGGAGAAGAGGCTGGACTCTGCCCTTCTGAGCTGGGAATTTCTGGTTAAAGGTTTATAGTGCCTGAATATTTGAACTGTATCTTACTGAAATTGGTACACCTTGTTTGCTGTAGCATAGACTAGATCCAGGCCTGCTGAATCTAGCTTTGTTTATATGCTTGTTGTTTGTTTGCTTGTTATTTCCTGAACGCTAATTCCACCTAATACGGCTTCTCAGCTTCTGTGGATCACTAGTGATATCTGCATTGCTTACTATACTTATTTCCTTGTTTCACTTGAAAGAAAGTTACTGTTTGTCGTTTTGCATTTAAGTTACCTGTAACACATTGCACTTAAGTTACCTGACACTTGCTCACTAAAGCAATTATATAAGTCAGCACTAAAATTAAAAGCACTACACCCTCACTCCCCACTGGCCCTGGTTTTCAATTATTAAGGAATTCCCAATATTATTCTAGCATGTCCAAAGGTGAGTTGTCAATCTCCTCTCTGGTCCAGCTGGTGAATCTGGGAATCTTGAGGCAATGTTACAACTGCCTCATGTACACAGACAACCCTCTCCTCCTCCCAACAAATTCCAACACATGTGAGAGATGCAACCATATAGCCAAACTGGAGGCTAAGCTCTCAACTCAGTACTGGCATAACCAGTCAGGAGGAGAAGGAAACCACACTCACTACAATTCCAGTCTCACATAGACCTACCACGACAGCAAACCAAACAAATAATCACACAAAAACATACTCAGAGGCTCTAAATAAAGTTCTGCCGAAGCAGCAGAGACCTCCAAAGCAGACACCCAAGCAGCCGCTACCCCAAAACAAAACACGTGCAACACATATCTCACAAAGCCAGTGTGCCGAACAGTCACAGCCCTTAAGACTAAACAACACACCTGACACACTTGTAATAGGTGACTCTATCGTCAGGCACACTGACGTCCCGCTCACCAGGCTGAACAAGGAGAGGGTCACGGTGAGCAGCCTGTCGGGCGCTAGGATCCGCCACATAACACAAGCACTCAGGTCACTCCAAGGCAAGTACAAATATGACTCAGTCATTGTCCATGCTGGTGTGAATGATCTGAGATGTACCTCCCTGGACTACATGAAAAGAGACATAAAGGAGCTCTCTGAGCATGTAGCCCAGGCCGGTATGACCCTGACCTTGAGTAGCATCTTACCCTCACCAAGAATGATGCCACAGTATGAAGACAAGATGATCAATTTCAACAATTGGCTGTACTGGTGTCATTCAAAGGGGATCCAATGCCTGTCAGCTTGGGATGATATGCTCGACAAGCCACGATGCTTCGCTAGGGACGGCTTGCACCTGTCACCCCTGGGCTTTCGGATATTGGCAAAGGCTCTTGCTACCCTCATAGTGCCTTTTTTAGGCAAGGCTCAAAAGACAAACCCACCTCCATAGGTATCACAAGGGATAAGAAACTAAGAGTAATGCTACTCAATGCCAGAAGTCTAAACCTCAAGATGCACGCACTCGAAACTCTCCTTAGCATGGAGAACATTGATATCTGTGCAGTAACAGAAACCTGGTTCAGGGCCTCCGAGAGCACCCCAGCACTACCAGGTTATACCTCATACCATGCTTTTCGCCCCAAAACTTGGACCGAACCACGAAAGGAGGGGAGTATCGGTATTCATCAAAGATACCCACACCTCCAGGTTGGTGGCAAAGCACGAAGCATCAGAGACTATCCATGTGCAACTAACAGTGGATAAAACTGCCTTCCAGTTTATAGCCTGCTACAGACCACCCTCCCAAACCCAGGAACCCCACTCGGCCTTCCTGAGAACACTGGAAAATATGAAGGTCTCTCCAAACACCATTATATTGGGCGACTTCAACTACCCAAACATAGACTGGGAGCATTACTCCAGCTCCAACACCCTAGCCCAAAGGTTCCTAGAATTTATAAACTCAAATGCTATGGAACAACTTGTTACCACTCCCACAAGGAGGGAAAACATACTGGACCTGATCATCACCAACATGGGGACTCTATGCTCCAGACCAGAAGTGTATCCCTCACTGGTTAGATCAGACCATAAACTAATCTCACTGGATATTCACATCCCGATCCCACCCCCTGCCCAGAAAACCACAGTGAAAAACTTCTCTAAAGCAAATTTCACACTCCTCAAAACTGAGGTGGAATCCTTCAAAGCCCCCGGGCCTGTGGAAAATACGACCCAGACCGCAGAATCCTTTATAAACGCATTCTATGAACACCTTCAGGAATGCATGGATCATGCGATCCCAAATAAAACCAAGACCCAATCCTCCAAAGGCAGACGTCCTGTCTGGTGGACCCCAGCCATAAACAAACTATACAATAGAAGGAGGAAGCTACTAAATGATAGAGCAAAATCCCAAAAAGGGACAAAGGACACTAAGGATAATCACAAGGCTTTCTTTAGTTATGTTAGGAACCTGGGTGGTAATTCCCAGATATGCTCAGAATAAGTCCAAAATGACAAAAAATACACCGAAACCACAGACATTGCCAACATCCCAGCTGGCAGGTTCAGCGCAAACTTCTCAACCCCCTCCCCACCAAAAGGGCAAATATCTATCCCAGCAGAGTGCTGCCCCCCTGACATCTCAGATGCTCAGGTAAGAGCCGCCCTCTCCAAAGCAAAAAACACAGCATCAATGGGACCAGACGGTGTCCTGGCTGCCCCTACATGAACTCCAAGAAGAGCTAAACCCAAACATAAAACTACTGTTCAATCTCAGCCTTACTACAGGATATGTGCCCAAAGAGTTTCGTACAGCAACAGTGGTCCCTCTCCATAAAGGTGGTGCCTCAATGGATCCTGGAAACTATTGCCCCATAAGCCTGACTAGCTTGGTCTGCAAAGCTATGGAAAGGATCATCATGGACCTCATAAATAAAGATATTGGGGACCTACAAACACTGGATCCTACCCAGTTTGGCTTTGTTAAGGGCAGATCCTGCCTCTTAAACCTGGTTGATTTCTTTGAAACAGTCACCAAGGCCATTGACGAGGGGAAGGTGGTCCACACAGCCTACCTGGACCTCGCCAAAGCCTTCGATACAATACCCCACTCGGGCATTATAGATAAACTCACCAGCTTAAATATAAACCCCTATGTCACTAGATGGATTGCAAATTGGCTCAAGGACAGAACCCACATGGTTAGAATTGCTGGAGCCATGTCAGATTCCAAACCAGTTACAAGTGGTGTCCCACAAGGCTCAGTCCTGGGACCTCTCTTGTTCGGTATATATTTCTCGGAGGTACAGGCCAACATGGAAGGACTGTGGCTGACCAAGTTCGCAGATGACTGCAAACTGGGTGCCATAATCGACTCTCCAGCCGACACAAGCATCCTCCAAAAGGGCCTCATAGAAACAGACAACTGGTGCCAGAGCCATGGCCTCAAGCTAAATGCCAAAAAGTGTATAGTCATCCCCTTTGGCAAAAACAGTGCCAAATTACCACATAGGTGGTAATCCATTAAGTACAGAAGAAGTAATTAGGGACCTGGGGACCCAAGTTGATAGCAATCTCTCATTTGACAACCATGTGGCCAAAGTGGTTAGAAAAACATTTTATATAGCCCACCTAATCATGAAGGGATTCACATCTAGATCAGGGGACTTCATCGTGCCTCTTTACTCATCCCTCATCAGGCCCATAATTGAGTACAATGCTCCTTTTGGGATGTACCTTACCAGACACCTGCAGCAACTGGAAAGACCCCGAAAGTACCTCACCAAGAGGATCAAAGGGCTCAAACAGATGCCATATGCTGCCCGGTTAAAGAAACTCCAGCTCTACTCAGTGGCATACCACCTGTTCAGAGGTGATCTGTGCCTGACGTATAAAGCCATGTCCAACCCGGAATTAATGGACATACTGCACCTCAGAAAATCCAAATCCCATCGAGCCACGCTCGAGAGACTTGAACCTCAGCACTGAAATAAGTAGGACATGCTGGAGGGACAGATTCATAACCCAGAGGCTCCCTTCACTCTGGAATAAAATCCCGGTCCAGGTTAGGCAGAGTCCCTCATTGACTCTCTTCAAGAGGAATCTTGATGAGTGGATGGGAGATCGTAGGTTTACCCCGGGTATCACTTCTGTGTCACTGTTAGACAGAGGCACAGTATACTAACCTCGAAAAAGGGCATAGCAAAATAAATTTAAAATGGGTGGCGAAAGCCAAACACATTCTGGCTAGGCTTATAAATGCCCTAGGGCAGATAGCCTAGTATGAACCCATGAACCTATGAACCTATAATCTATGGACAGGTCAGTGTGTGGAACCATGTTTCCTGTGTTACTCATGGGACACACATCTGTGAACTGCAGGAGCATAGTGTGAGGATTGCAGTCAGTACATGATGATATTGATGGGTTACTGCCATCTTATCCCTGATTGGACATATGTCACATGAAACAGTAGTATGACAGACACTGTCTGGGGTTCTCAGTGACATGTCAATAATGGCCCAATGTTCATAGCTGCAGTCACAAGTCTTCTACACTTTGTACAGATATCATGTAGTATATATGTATATGATGTGCTCCCTCTGCAAATGTATACCATCTATTGTGTGGGGTTGATGGCCATATCTATGCATGCTGTTATAAGTAATCCTGAATGCTGTTGACTAATACTAAGCCATATCTGCATTTAAACTGCAACACCATAGGCTGTATGGGTTTTGAGGTCCCAGCAGAACCTTCTGTCCCACTTCAGCTGGCCATGGCACCAGGCACCAGCACTTCTGGGGCCAAGCCTTGGACCTCCACCTCTGTTGGCTCTGCACCACCTTCTGATGGAACCGCCACTGAGGATGGGGTCTCTCCTCCCTGGGAGCAGGTCCAGACAGGAACATGTCCGCTGTCGTACAGTCCCAGACGTGGTGCATAGGGGGCTCAAAAAGGGGTTTCAAGGCCAGATATGCCAACTCAAAAGCAGAGTGTCACATTTAAAGGGTGAGCCTGCCACTCCTAGACAGCCCCCATCACTGCCACCTTTGCGGCTGTTTTGGTGCAGTGTTGGCTGCCCATGGCTGGGGACTTCTATCCCACTGTTTCCATCTGGGGGCTCATGGGCTTGTGACTGCTGAACACCCCTCCCCATCCAAGGAGTATCCCCCGACATATGTCATATACCGACCCTGTATGCTCTCTTGTCTGTCATCCTAGCCAACCTATCCTCCACGAGCATACCTACTCTCCTTCCCCCACATCCCACCCTCACCCTACAGAAACAAAAGGCCAATCAATTCCTAGAACAACATTTGTCCCATACATAGCTGTCCATTTCACACACGTGTCCACTGGACACATGTAACCCTTTTAATATGCATCACAACATACTCCAGTTGTCCTCACCCCTGTCTCTTAGGCACATGATCCTGGTATGCACATGACTCCTAAAGGTTACAGGTACACGTGATGCAGATGACCCCATTGTACACACAACACTACCCGTCCCTCTATAGTTACCCCATTTACCTTTTTCATGATGCTGATAATGCACACAGCACCTTGCAAGAGTACTGTTATCACATAATGATTGGACAGGAACGGTTGTGTTA